>NC_056727.1:595631925-595766925 GCF_019279795.1 Protopterus annectens | reverse complement strand
GGAGAAATGATGGACTTGTTTTTAAGAACACACTGTCTTTGTGAAATACTACAATGGGAGCTTTTGAGGAAAGGACATGTAATTCAGAAATTCTCATGGCGGAGATGATAGCGACCAAAAATAACATCATCTTCGTCAGAAATTTTATATCAGCTTTAGCAGTGGGTTCAAAGGGAGGTCCTCTCAGAAACTGCATAACAGTTGTAACATCCAACGGAGGTACTGGATCTCTAAGTGGAGAGTGGAGGAGAAAGGTGTTCCAGAAAAATGCCTTTAATAATCTAAGAGAAGCTATGGGTGCACGTTTGTCCTGCATATGGAAATAAATAAATGTGGCTAATTGAACCTTGATTGTAGAATAGAAGGACCCCCAATTTGAAAATGGTAAGACAGAAAATTTAAAATTGCAGGGGGGGCTGAAAAAGCGTCACTGTTTTTCTCCATAGCCCGCACAGAAAACCTTTTCCATTTGTTCTTATACAGTTTCCTGGTGGAAGGTTTTTGTGAAGAAGATACAATGTGAACAACAGAAGGCGGAAAACCTGGACTGTCAAACAATCATTGGAACTGGAGAAACTATGGAGTCAATCTGATTGCCTGACTGTTTCAGTGAGGTGACCTTGAAGGGTGATACAGTAAGTCTGGGTCAGAGTCCAGCACCCAGAAAGGGTGAAAAAGATGAGGCCAGAGGAAAGGAAACCACAGTTGTCAGGGCCAATAAGGGGATATGAGAATGACCATGGCCTTTAAGGCTGAAGGTTTCTGAAGGAACTTTGGGATCAATAGTGTTGGGGGAAAAGAGTAAAGAAGTCCCAGGGGCAACTGTGCATTAGTGTATCCCAAGGTAACTCCCCTTCTGGGGAAATAAAGCAAAGAACTTGTCACACTTGGTGTTAAGAGGAAATACAAAGAGATCATAACAAGGCTGGCCCAAGGGCTTAAAATATACTCAGTTACCAACAAACTGAGGGACCACTCATGAGGTAGTAGAATGTATCTGCTCAACCTGTCCTCAAGAATGCTGGACTTCCCCGGGATATGCATTGCTCTAGGAAGTTGGATGGAAGATGTCATCCATTGCCACAGTCTCACAGCTTCTCAACACAAGCAGTAAGATCTGGTTCATCCCTATTTATTGATGTACCAAACCACAGCCATGTTGTCTGTTTGGACAGATATCATACCTAAGGGGAGCCAGTCCTGAAAAGCCTGCAATGCTAGGAGGATTACTCTCATCTCCAAAATACTGATGTGAAGACTGCTCTCTGTTTGCTCTGGATAGTCCTTCCCAGGTAATGCCTCCCCACCCCAATTGGGAGATATCCAAGGTCAGTGTGGCCTGTGGGGGAGGAATAATGAAAGGGTGTCTTTGCTGAAGGAATGGATAATTTATCCACCAATGTATGTGATCTATACAAATGATTGTCACGATGAGCAGAAGGGACATCAGATGTTGTCCCATAAACTGGACCACCATGGTTCACAGAAGAACTCATGTATGGAACCTGGCTAATGGAATCAACATAATGGAGGCAGCCATGGACCCTAAAAGATTAAGAATCAACCTGGTGGGTGGTTTCTGGTATGACAAAGACTTGATGAGCTTGTTGCTGGAGGGACAAGATCCAAGTTTGAGGGAATCTGATATCAGATATCTTGTATCTAAAAGTTGCCCAATGAATTCTAGATACTGAACTGGTTGAAGTTTGGATTTCTGTAGAATGACTGTTACTCCCAAACATCGCACAGGTATAGCAATGAGTCCCTGACTTGAATGAGTAGATCCCTGTAAGGTGTAGTGATGAGCCAGTCATCCAAATAGGGGAACACTCGGAACGCCTGCAGTCGCAGCGGAGCTGCCATTACTGCCGTGCATCTAGTAAACATCCAAGGGGTTGTGGTGAGTCCAAAGGGCACAGCCCTGAACTGGCAGTGACTGGCTCCCAACCAGAAGCAGAGCTATCTCCTGGATTGCCTGTTCAATGTTATGTGGTAGTATGCATCCTAGAGATCTACTGAGCACATCCAGTCATTTTTTTCAACAGCAGAAGAATGGACTGAACCGTGACCATCTGGAATTTTGTCTGTTCCACAAGCTTAAGTGACTTAAGGTCCCATTTTCTTTGGCAACAAAAAGAAAGTATGGTTGTGTACACTTACCATAAATGTAGATGTTCGAGTGTATTCACAGTTGCAGTCATCACATTTGGGTTATTCCTGCCAGGGTAGCCCTCGGCCAGCCCAAATACCAGAGACTTAGTATTTCTGCATCGGTTGCTGTCGCTTGAGGACTGATGTCAGGTCATCAGTATTATAAAGTAAGGCAGCCGACACGCCATTACATCAGTTTTTCTTGCCCTAACCTGTCAGAAGCCCCCAAAGTAGGAGGCCAGGTTCTGGTGGAAGAACCCCACCAGTGGAAAATAAATACCAATATGTCCCTTGTAAGGAAAGAAATAGAATAGAGGGGGGATGGAGGGAGGGAAACCAGGACTGCAACAGTGACTACACTCGAACATCTACATTTATGGTAAGTGTGCAAAACTGTACTATGTTCTTCGTGTGTTGCAGTCATCACATTTGGGTAGATTCCCAAAGCTAAAGAAATGTCTGGAGGCAGTCAAGGAAAAGTACAGTTTTGTACCTACCATAAATGTAGATGTCCGATAGTTATGCATCTGCAGTCCTAACATATGGGTTGTCCTGCCTCAGGCAGCCCTTCGGTCGGCCGGATTCCAAAGTCTGGGTCTGGCCTCGGCTGATGTCGCACTTCACCCGATGTCACAGCTGCTGGGGTATAAAGGCATCAGCCGACGCCATTTTCCTCAGTGTTTCTTGCCCCAGATGCCAGGTGCCCTCTAGGAAGGCTAAATTTGGATAAATGCAAATAATTCCAAACAGTAGAGAGCAAACAATATATATATATATATATATATATATATATATATATATATATATATATATATATATATATATATACACATATATACAAACAAATACACCATAATAGATTCCCCCAGCTAGCTAAAAGAGGGTAAATACGCTAGGAATACCACAGAGTGGAAGGAGGGTGGGTAATCCTGACTGCAGATGCATACCTATCGGACATCTACATTTATGGTAGGTACAAAACTGTACTATGTCCTTCAAGGATGCATCTGCAGTCCTAACATATGGGTAGAATACCATAGCCAAACTGGGGGAGGAGGCACTAAGATAAAGATGGTGTAGTTAAGATCCCTTGCAAAACAGCAGTTGCAAAACCTGCTCGGGATCTAGAGTATAAGGGAAGATTATAATGCTTGGCAAATGTATGCACGGAGTTCCAAGTAGCAGCTTCTAAAATGTCTTTGGTAGCCACTCCTCGTAGGAAAGCTGTAATGGTGGCTGTAGCTCTTGTGGAATGAGGTCTGATATTTGCAGGAGTTGTCTTTCCATGAAAAGAGTAACAAAATCGAATACAGTTTCCTATCCATTTTGAGATTGTCTGTTTTGAAATTGCTTTTCCTTGCATTCCTGTTGCATATGCTACCAGAAGCTGGTCAGTTTTTCTGCTGGTCTTAGTTCTGTCCAGATAGTAGCGTAATTGTCTGTGCACATACAAGGTATGTAGCAGTCTTTCCCCCCTGTTCTGTGGGTTGGGGAAGAATGTAGGTAAATGAATCGCTTGGTTCAATGATACTCTGGAGACCACTTTTGGCATAAAGGTAGGGTTAGTTCTCAGAGAGAGCCTATCCTGATGGAAGATAAGGAAGGGTTGTACTGCCATTAATGCCTGTAACTCAGATACCCTTCTTGCTGAAGTGATTGCTAGCAGGAAAGCAGTTTTCCAAGACAAGAACTGTAATTCTGCTGTTGCTGCTGGTTCAAAAGGGGGAAGTGTTAACTTTTCCAGCACAAAGTTGAGATCCCATGTAGGTAAAGGTGGTTTCCTTGGAGGTTTTACATTTTTGATTCCTCTCAAGAACTGCCTGAGTAGAGGATGAGAGAAGACAGGAGGATCCATGTTGTATTCTGCTGAAATTGCTGATGCATGAATCTTAATGGAGGAGTAAGACAGGCCATTGTGGAACAGTTCTGCTAAGTATTCCAGGATGTGTGCTATGTTTGCCAATGAGACATTTTCTCCCTTTGCTGCACTCCAAATGAGGTATCTTTTCCACTTGGCTGAATAAGTTTTCCTTGTGGAGGGTCTGCGTGCCTCCAGGATAATGTCCTTAACCCTCTGAGATAAATCTGGGTTATTTTGTTTTATGCAATATTCCAAGCAGCTAGCTGCAGTGTTTTCAAGTTTGGATGTAGGATCTTGTAGTTGTTCTGTGTTAGAAGTAAGGGGCATAGAGGTAGAGGCCATGCGTGTGTCCGAGACATGCTTCTCAGTAGCGGGTACCAATGTTGCCTCGGCCAGTCTGGAGCTATCAGGATTACCCTTGGCTGATCCTCTCTGATCTTCAGTAGAACTTGGTACATCAAAGGAAGAGGTGGGAATGCATATGCTGTCAGGTTTTTCCAGCTGAAGGAAAGGGAGTCCACCCTCCAAGCAAGTGGGGAGGCGAACAGGTCTATCTCTGGTAGTCCCCATTTCTTTGTTATGGCTTTGAAGATATCTGGATGCAGCATCCATTCGTGAGCATCCGTGGTAGTTCTGCTTAAGGTGTCTGCTAGAGAATTTTCTTTTCCTGGTACAAATCTGGCCTGAAGTTGAATGTTGAGAATCAGGGCCACATTCCACAGGTCCATTGCCATCCGGCATAGAGGATATGAGTGTGTACCTCCCTGTTTGTTGATGTACCACATGACTGTGGTATTGTCCGTCCTTATCAGCAGATGACCCTGTTGAAGGAGTGGTCTGAATGCCTGGATCGCATGTTTCACTGCCAGCATCTCCTTTAGGTTTATGTGTAGATTCAGCTGGTCTTGGGTCCATAGGCCTTGTATACACTTGTCCACCATGTGTGCCCCCCAGCCTAGGTCTGAGGCGTCCGTGGTGATGGTCTGGCTTGGATGAGGTTTGTGGAAAGGCAATCCTCTGTTCAACTGACAGGCCTGAGCCCACCACAGGAATTCTTGCTTCAGGCATGGAATTATTGGAATCTGGGCTTCTAGACTGTGCTTGTGTTGAGACCATACATTTCTTAGGTACCATTGTAACTTTCTCATATGCAGCCTGGCATGCGGAATCAATATTATGCAGGATGCCATGTAACCCAGGGCTTGCAGGACTTTCCTTGCAGTAAGCTGAGTTTGTGTTGTTAATGTCATGAAGTAGACTGGTAGTTGCTTTTGTTTTTCTTCTGTGAGAAAAGCCATATGAGTTGATGTATCCAGTTCTGCACCCAAGAATGTTATCCTTTGGGATGGTACTAGTGTTGACTTTTGCATGTTGACTGTGTATCCCAAGGCTTGCAACAGTTGTATGACATTTT
The DNA here is from genome assembly GCF_019279795.1 of Protopterus annectens. Lineage (NCBI taxonomy): Eukaryota > Metazoa > Chordata > Ceratodontiformes > Protopteridae > Protopterus > Protopterus annectens. Next base: position 595,761,499 of record NC_056727.1, on the reverse strand, counting down.
CCAAATCTTTTGTTAATTTTGCCTTGTTGTCCGCTTGTATTAGGCAGTCGTCCAGGTATGGGTAAATCTGAATTCCCTGAAGCCTGCAATGAGCAATTACTGATGCCAGGCATTTCGTGAATACTCTGGGCGCAGTAGATAAGCCAAAGGGCAATGCTGAGAATTGATAATGCTCTGATCCTGCAAGAAATCTGAGGTGCCTTCTGCAATCTGGTCGTATAGGGACGTGCAGGTATGCCTCCTTGAGATCTAGAGTCACCAGCCAAGACTCCTTGCCCAGCATGGGAAGAAGCTGCTGGAGGGTCAGCATTTTGAATTTTGGAACAATGAGGTATGTGTTCAGTGCGGACAAGTCGAGAATAGGTCTCCATTGATTTTCTTTTCTTGGTACAAGGAAAAGCCTGGAGTAAAATCCTTGGCCTTGTTCCATAGGTGGTACCTTTTCTATAGCTCTCATCCTTAGCAAGTTGTTGATTTGTTTTAGAGCGTCTGTTTTTTGGCTTGGTGGTAGGTTTGGCATTCCTCTCTTTTTTGGTAGAGTGTGGAAGTGAAACCTGTAGCCCTTGTCTATTGTTTGTAAAGTCCATTTGTCTCCTGTAATGTAATGCCAGTTGTCGAAAAATAAGGCTAGCTTTCCGCCCAAGGGTGCTTCCAGTTGTTCCCTGGTAGGCGGAACCAGAGCCAAGTCATTGTGTCTGCCCTGTGGAAGTGGTTGTAGTTGAATCTGTGGCAGTACTTCTCTGGTTGGTAGGTTGCCACTGACGTCCCCTGTAGGCACCCCTAGATTGACCTCTGCCTCTTGGGCATCTATTTCTGCCTCTCTGTGCTCTGGAGCTGTCTGGAAAGGACCAATTTTTCGAAGGCCAATTTCTGCTAAACCTCGGAGGTTGGACCTGTAAGAAATCCTTGACTGTTTGGACAGATTTTGCTTTTTCTTCCACCTTCTTTAGAACCTCCTGTGCAGGGGAGCCAAACAAACTTTGTTTCTCCATGGGAGCATCTAGGAGTTTTGACTTAACATGGTCTGGTAAGGATTGCTCTTTTAACCAGGCATGCCTTCGAATCACTGTTCCAGTCATAGCTGATCTAAAGGAAGCCTCCAGTGCATCATAGCCACATTTTAAGAAATGGTTACTGACCTGCTGAGAGTTATGTACCAAATCCTGAAGGGACTTGCGGTCTATAGGTTCAGGAGAGGACAGCTTTATATTTAGCTGGTCTAACAAAAATTCCTGGTACTGAATCATGTGAAATTGACAGTTTAAGGCCCTGGCCGAAAGAGTAGCAGAAGTATAAACCTTTTTACCCCATCTCTCTAATGCTCTAGATTCCCTTTCAGAGGGAAGAGGGTTTCTGGCAGAAGCAGCTGCCACACCTTTAGGGCCCTGTGAAATGGTTTCAGGGTCTGCAACAGGAGCCTTATACAAATGGTAGTGTGTGTCCGGGACCCTGTAATATCTGTCAAGCTTGGCAGGGGCCGGAGGAAGAGAATCAGGGGCAGTACAGGCATCATTATATGCATCATCAACAGCTGTTAGCACTGGCGGAATGGCTAAAGGCCTATGCTGTGGTAAGTGTAAAAAGGTCCTTAGCCTTTTCCTTGAATCTGAGAAATCCTGGCCCTGCCATTGGAAGTGTTCCCTCATAGCATGTAAGGTTTCCCCGAAAGAAAATTCTTCAGGAGGAGAAGCAGAAGGAATGGAGTCTTCTGCATCAGAATCCTCATAAGAAGAATATGGGCCTTCTTGAGGGCCTGAAATGTCTGAGTCATCCAAGGAATAGTCTGTAGAGACAGGTTCCGGGGGTTCAGTCCTAGGCCTCTTATCTGGAGGGGGCTGAGAGGCCCTGTCTGGGTGAGGTTGGGATCCCCTGATCAAAGAAATGAGATCCTCAGCCAGGCTGAGTATTTGGGAACTAGAGGTAGTCCTATGTGAGGGAGTTTTAGCAGGTAAGGCCTTAGAAGATTTAGCTGCTTTAGCCCTGGAAAAAGCCTAGATAGACATAGAAGCAGGGGGTCTAGCAGCCCCACGTGCAGGGGTAGATATGTCTAAAGGAATAGTGTCTGACAAATCCTGGGTGCCTGCTTCTGTAGCAGTAAATTCAGTAGCAGATTCAGCCATGCTCTGTGAGGCCTCGGCTATCGGAGGCATGCTTTTGGCCGAAGGAAGAACCGAGGACTCGGTTTCAGCCGAAACCGAGACACTTGCGGTTGGCCTAACCGTGGTTTCAGCCGAAACCGCGGGCCACGAGTGTCGGTCCTTTTCCTTGCGCTTTTTAGCTAATTGTGTAGTTGGAGTCTCCGATGGCATTTTGTATGCAAAAGCGGGACTAAAAAACTCCTCTGCAAACTCCGACCGACGTCTAAGTGTCCGTCGGTTGAAGGAAGCACAGGCTAGACAAGCTGATACGTCGTGGTCTGGGCCTAAGCAAGGAAGGCAGTAAGAGTGGAAATCCTTATGAGGTATTTGTTTCCCACAAGTTAAACAATTATTTACTTTGTCTGACATCGGCTGAGGCAAGAAAGAGTCCCCAACGGGGTACTTAGCTTTTTAGAAGTCTTCGGTAGTAGGAATCTCTGGATCTGACTGACTGGCACTTGCGAACAGCTTCTGCTTCGGGCACCACGCGGCAAGAAAGACTGAGGAAAATGGCGTCGGCTGATGCCTTTATACCCCAGCAGCTGTGACGTCGGGTGAAGTGCGACATCAGCCAAGGCCAGACCCAGACTTTGGAATCCGGCCGACCGAAGGGCTGCCTGAGGCAGGACAACCCATATGTTAGGACTGCAGATGCATCCTTGAAGGACATCTAGGGGCTGGCTAGGATGCCCTGCAGGACTGCACAGGCAAATTCTGCCCTGGATTTGGAGAAGACAGGCAGGTAGTAATGCTTGGTAAAAGTGTGAACAGATGTCCAGGTGGCAGCCTCCAGGATATCCCTGGTGGGGACTCATCTTAGGAAAGCTGCAGAGGTGGAGGCTGCTCTGGTGGAGTGTGTCCTGACCCCCTTGGGAGGAGGCTTTCCATGCTGTGTGTAGCAGAAATTGATGTAGTGTGCTATCCATTTGGAAATGGTTTGCTTGGAGATAGCTCTGCCTTCTGCCCCTGTAGCAAAGCTAACCAGCAACTGATCAGACTTTCTGAAGGATTTAGTCCTGTCCAGATAGAATCTGAGCTGTCTGTGCACATTTAGAGAGTGAGGAATCCTTTCCCCCATGTGGTTGAGAGGCACACTGGACACCACCTCGGGCATGAAGGATGCCTTAGTTCTGAGGGATACCCTGTCTGCATAGAAGATGATGAAGTGTTCCACAGCCATGCAGCTCAGAGACTTTTCTAGCTGAGATGGTGGCCAATAGGAATGCTGTCTTCCAGGAGAGAAATTTTAGCTCTGCAGAAGAAGCTGGTTCGAAAGGGGGCAGGGTGAGTTTTTCCAAGATAAAGTTAAGGTTCCAAGCTGGTGCTGGTGCCCTTTCGGGGGGACTCAAGTTGCTAGCCCCTCTGAGGAACTGTTTGATCAAAGTACATGAGAAAAGGGGCTGCTCAGTGGGAAAATAAGCAGAAATAGCAGAGGCATTAATTTTTATAGAGGAGAAAGACAGACCACTGTGTAGTAGGTCAGCCAAGTAATCCAGGATGAGAGGGATGGAGGGCTGTGCCATATTGGCTCCCTTAGCCTGGATCCAGATGCAGAACCTTTTCCATTTATCTGCATAAGACTTTCTGGTGCTAGGATGTCTGGGCTCATGGATAACATCCAAAACCTGTTTACTGAGGATGGCAGATTGGTCCAGGGTTAAGGAATAAGCCAAGCTGCCAAATTGAGTGTCTGCAATTTGGGATGCATGAATTCCCTGTCCCTCTAGGTCAGAAAATTTGGAATCTAAGGAAGGTGCCATGGAGGCAGCGGGGACAGGCTGCGCAGCAAGGGGTACCAGTGTTGTCAGGGCCAGTCTGGAGCTATAAGAATGGTCCTTTTTTTCCCTCCCTTATTCTGAGCAGTACCCTGGGGATGAGAGGTAGGGGAGGAAAGGCATAGATCGATAGATTGACCCAGGGGAAGGACGGCATCCACTTTCCAAGCCATGCAGTGATGCTCTCTGGTGCAGAATTTGCTGAGCTGATGGTTGGTGTGGGAGGCAAAGAGGTAGACCTTCGGGGTTCCCAATTTCTGAGTTATTAGGGTGAATGTACTTCTGCTGAGTCGCCACTCATGTGGGTCCAGAAGGTTTCTGCTTAATTGGTCTGCCAGAGAGTTGAGAGAGCCTGGTAGGAATTGTGCTATCAGGTGTAGTTGCATGAAGGAGGCTGTGAGCCAAAGGGTCATGGCCAGCCTGCATACAGGGTAGGAATGAGTCCCTCCCTGCTTGTTGATGTACCACATCACACTGGTGTTTGTCTGTTTTGATCAGGAGAACCCCTGGTGAGAGAAGGGGTTTGAAAGCTATCAAGGCGTACTGCACAGCCATCATCTCTTTTTGACTGATGTTCAGAGGGATTTCCTGAGGGCTTCGTTGGCCCTGTATGCCCCTGCCATCCAGGTTTGCACCCTAAGTGTAGTCTGGTCCATCTGAGGTGAGGGTCTGGGTGGCGGGTGGTGGGGAGAAGGGCAGTTCCTTGTTGTGGGAGCATGCTGTTGCCCACCAAAGAAATTCCTTTCTGAGGCAAGGAATTATAGGTAGATGAGTTTCCAAGTCTTGAGAGTGTTGACACCAAAGGCTCTTTAGGTACCAGGGAAGTTTCCTCATATGGAGTCTGGCACATGGAATGAGTAGAATGCATGATGCCATGAACCCCACAACTTGCAGGATCTTCCTTGCAGACAGCTGGGGCCTGGTGGCTAGTTGAGGGAAGTAGGTTGTCAGGAAAATGTGTTTATCTGGTGTAAGAAATGCCATCTGGGATGCTGTGTCCAGACTTGCTCCCAGGAAAATTATCCTTTAGGTGGGCACCTGTTTGGATTTCTTTTCGTTGATTGTGTACCCTAGGCAGGTTAGTAGGGTCTTTACAAAGGCCAGGTGCTTGAGCAGCTTTTCCTGGCTGTCTGCTTGAATAAGGCAGTCGTCTAAGTATGGGAAAATTTGAATATTTATTTGCCTGCAAAAGGCTATGGCCGGAGCCAGACATTTTGTGAAAACTCTGGAAGTAGTAGATAAGCCAAAGGGAAGCACAGAGAACTGAAAGTGCTAGGGTCCTGCCCTGAAGCAGAGATATTTCCTGCATGATTCCCTGATAGAGATGTGAAGGTAGGCCTCTTTTAGATCTAGGGCGGCTAGCCAAGTGTCCTTGGAGAGCATGGGTAGCAGCTGCTGGAGGGTGAGCATTCTGAATTTTGGGATCACCAGGAAGGTGTTTAGAATGGATAGATCGAGGATGGGGTGCCAAGTGCCCTCTTTTTTGGGCACCAGAAAAAGTCTGGAGTAGAAGCCTTGGGCTATATGTTCTGCAGGAATGTGCTCTACTGCTCTCATAGAGAGCAGGGAAAGGATATGCTTCTGAGCCTCTGCTCACTCTGATTTGGTGGTAGATCTGGGAACCCCTTTGGGGTTGAACGGGTATGGAAGGAAAATTTGTATTCCTGAGACACAATGTTCAGAACCCATTGGGGCTTGGTTATGGTGGCCCAGGTGTTTGAGTGAAAGGAGAGTTTTCCTCCTAGGGGTAAAATGGGGGTGGGCAGAGGGAGGAGGTGGAGGAGGTGAGTCATTGTGAGTTCTTACCATAAGGGGGTGACTTAGAATTCCCTTGTTTTGAAGTGGAAGTAGTCCACTGCTTAGACTCTGCATTTCCTGGGGCTGCTGTCTGGGGAGGGGGGGGGGGGTCTGTTTCCATGGGGCCTAGGCTGGGATTGTTTACTCAGAGCAGGAAAGGACCAGTGCTTGGAGGGGCAATGTCTGCTGAACCTAGGGGGCTGGACTTGTAAGAAATCTTTAACTGTTGCATAGATTTTCCTTTTTCTTCTATCTTTTTTAAGACCTCTTCTGCCTTAGTGCCAAATAAGTTGTCTTTGTGCAAGGGGGCATCCAACAATTTAGATTTGACATGGTCTGGCAGGGGTTGTTCCTTAAGCCATGCATGTCTTCTAATGACAGATCCAGTGACTGCTGCTCTGCAAGAATCTTCTAGGGCATCAAAACCACAGTGCAAAGTGTGCTTAGTTACTTGGCTTGCAGAATGCATTAAGTCTTGCAAATCTTAGGATTCTGCCCAAGGAAGGAAAGGAAGACATTTTTTTGTTTAAGGAGTTCCAAGGTTTGTTGCTGAAATTTCAGCAAATGGAACTGACAATTTAGTGCCCTAAGAGCAAGAGAAGCTGAGGTGTATACTTTTTTACCCCATCTGTCCAAGGCTCGGGAATCCCTGTCTGAGGGGGTGGGATTCTTAGCAGAGGTTGCTTTAATCCCTTTTGGCCCTTGAGAAATTACCTCAGGGTCAGCTGTTGGATTTGTAAAAAGGTATTTGTGTGAGTCAGGGACTCTATAGTACCTGTCCGGTTTTCTGGGAGCAGGAGGTAGGGCGTTAGGAGTCAAGCTGGATTCAAGGGAAACATCATCCACAACATCCAGGACTGGGGGAATGGCCAAGGGTCTGTGCTGTGGAAGATCTAAGAATTCCCTGAGTCTCTTTTTAGACTGAGGATAGTCCTGACTTTCCCATTGGAAATGCTCACTTGAAGTATGCAGGGTTTCCCCAAAGGAAAAATCCTCTTGGGAAGAGGCTGAAGGAATGGAGTCTTCTGCTTCAGAATCCTCATAACTAGAGAGGGGTTGCATGTCTTCATAGTCAGATGCATCAGATTCAGACAAAACTACAGGGGACAGATCTCTTTTTCTTTTTGAGGGTGTAGCTTGGCCTCCCCTGATCAGCATGTATAAGGTCTTCCACCATTTTAAGCATTTGAGTGTGAGGCAAGGTGGCAGGCGCCTGAGCATGGGCCGTTGGTTTCTTGGGTGTGGTTCAAACCCTGGGCCTAAGAAACTCAGTCGTTTTGGAAAGAACGGTAGTTGTAAAAGAAGACGTCTGTTTGTGCTGAGATTCGGTAGTGCGAAGGACATCCTCGGAAGCCGGTGCCTGCTCAGCAGCTCTGGACCCATCCAAGGTAGAGACGAGTGCAGGATCTTTAGTCGAAGAAGTGTTTTGCAGCATACCCGGACACCGAAAGGGTCTCGGCAGTGGCATGCAAATCAACTGAAGCAGGTATCAGGAGCTGGGAAAGCGCCTCACTGAGTAATGGAGGACTAATGACTAGCTTAACGTAAGCATCGTTGGAAGGTTTGGATCTGTGCGGTCTGTCTCTGTCTTTACCTTTACATTTTTTTGGAAGATCTGCTGTCGGATGGCTTACCGAAGCCATATCAGAATTAGAAGACTGTAAACAGAAATATCTGGCTACAATACAGGCCTGATGATGAATAGTTCTGGTGTTAAACAAAGCACAGAAGTGACAATGGGGGACATCGTGGTCTGGGCCTAAACAAGTGACGCAGTAAGAGTGGAAATCCCAGTGTGGTATTTGCTTTCCACAGGTGAGACAATTGTTAATTTTTCTGACATCGGTTAGTGCAAGAAAAAAGGGGTACTTAGCTTTAGAAGACTTCAACTTCAAATCTGAGACAAAAACTCAGGTAGCAGCTGACCGGCACTCATATGAACTGCTTCTGCTTCGGGCTTCATGGCAAGAAAGACTGATGTAATGGCGTCGGCTGCCTTTCTTTACACTACTGATGACCTGACATCAGTCCTCAAGTAACAGCAACCGACGCAGAAATACTAAGTCTCTGGTATTTGGGCTGGCCGAAGGCTACCCTGGCAGGGTAATCCAAATGTGATGACTGCAACAGTGAAACTTGAAGAACATCCTTGAATACACTCAGAATCCTTTGTGGTCTTGTGGGACCTTTTAGATGACTCGATTATTTAGAAGCTTTTTCATCTAAAAAATGGGTTCTTTTCTTTGTGATGGTGGAACACCAGGAAATTTTCTAGAATGTAATGGAGGGGAATGAAAATGAATAAGGTAGCCTTTGGAAATCATTCTCAACACCAACTCATCTTAAGCGATGGACATGGTGATGGATGCTGCCTACATAATCATGGAATCTACTGCTGGGCCATAGGTCAAGTATGCCCAGTCTTTCAGAATTTATCAGGTTTCATTGGGATAGCCTCAACTGTGTCAAGTTCCTTCCATGCCCAGGATGAGATCAAATTAATCATCTAATCAGCAGAAGGAATCAACCAAGAAGTAGATGGGCCACAGCCAAAAACCTTGAGAAAGACTAATTTCTCAGGAGGAGGAGTTTGGGAAGACCAACTGCCTTTCTGTCTAAGAAGTTTGAGGATCTCTCTGAACAAGACATCCTCAAGGGGGGGATCTGGGGGAAACTTCTTCCTCACTGAAATCAGTGTCATTCCTCCAGAAAATCCAAGTGTCTCATCTTACACTTTTGTTTCATATGAACCTCCACTGCAGGTTGCTCAGGGAAGGACTAAGAAACATACAAGGTTTCTCTAAGGAGAGTAGATTCAAGGCTCTCTAGAATTGGCTGTCTGCGTGACTAGGAGAGAAGACTGCAGACCCTTGGAAATCCTATGGGGCTTGATTAGATCTTTCTCTGAAAGAGCAGACCTTACTCTACATTGTGAATGCATAGCCTGAAACAAATCTGGGGAGTCTTCACAGCTGCAACTCTCAGAGGAGGCTCAGTACTGGACACCATTTGGCTCTGGTCTGAGGCAGTTGCCAGAACTGAGCTAATGCTGAGGCCCCTAAGGGGAGAAAAGGATCCAAAGACATCTGATCCCAACCTGTCAGAATCAGCACTGATGTTATGGTTTTGGGACTCTGACTGCTTCAGGGCTGATTCAAAGAAAATAAAGTTGTGCAAAATCTTACCATAACAGTAGACGTCCTTCTCTTCACTGCTGAAGTATTCCTTACAATAGGGATCCCCTACTAAGGGCAGTCCAACATCCTGCCAGTATACCAATGTCTTTTGGTTGTACAGAATATGCCCCAGAAGGAATGACAGTCCAAGGATATAAGTATATAACAAGCACATCTAGAAGGGAAAAGGACCAGGGGGAGGAGGGAGGGAGGGAGTGAATACTACAACAGGGATGAGAAGGACACCTACTGTTATGGTAAGATTTTACACAACTGCACCATGTCCTTCCATATCACTGTTGCAGTATTCTTTACAATAGGGAGAGTGCAAAACATCAGGAAGAAGACTGGGAGGAGGAAGCAGAGCCCTCCAGGAAGTCATGGAGAATGGCCCTGGCAAATCCAGCTCTGGCCCCAGAAATCCCATCCAACTTATAGTGAATAGTAAAAGTGTGCAGAGAAGTTCAAGTTGTTGCCTCAATAATAGAGCTAGTATCCAAACCCTTGAAAAAAAAAACACCTGAAGAGGCCACAGCCATAGAGGGAATGAGCCTTAACAGAGGAAGGAAGGCTCTACGCATAAAAAGAATAGCAAAAAGAAATGGCTTTTGATATCCAAGAAGAAATGGTTTGCTTGGAAACAGACAAACCTAAAGACCTAGGATGAAAAGAATCAAAAAGCTGCTCAGACTTTCAAAAAGATTTAGTCTTAACCAAATAATATCTGAGTTGTTTATGCAAAACCAATGTGCGCAAAACCTTCTCACTAGCAGACTATGGAGAAGGGGAAAAAAGTGAGGAAATGAGTAGACTGATTAAGAGGCAACTCATTAACCACCTTAGGCATAAAAGAAGGCTTAGTACGAAGGGACACTCTGTACTTACAGAAAACTAAAAATGGATGGACAGCCATAAGAGCTTGCAGCTCAGACACCCATTTGGCAGAAGTAAGGGCCTAAAGAAGAACAGACTTCCAAGAGCTATGCTTTAAGGAAGTTGAAGCAGCAGGCTCAAAAGCAGCCTGAGTCAATTTTCCTAAAACAAAATTTAGGTCCTAGGAAGGACGGACAGGCTTCCTGGGAGGCCTAATGTGAAGACTGTCTTTAAGAAACTGTTTGGCCTCAAAACTAGAGGTTAAAGGGGAGTCAAAGGCAGACAAGCAGAGACAGCCAAAAGCAAGGCCTTAACAGAAGAATATGCCAACCCAGCAGTGAGCAATTTACATAAATAAGAGAGAACCAAAGGAACAGCCACATTAGGTGGATCCACGTTACAAGAAAGACACCAAACAGAAAATCTCTTCCATTTGGATAAGTAAGATTTCCTTGTAGGGGGTTTCCTGGCCTCCTGCAAGACCCAAATTACATCCTCAGAAAAAAGGTGTCTGAAGGGGACCAAAATGCTATCACCCACAATGTCAGCTGAAGAGTGGACAGTTGGGGATGAATGAGGCAACCCTTATCTTGTGTGAGTAGGTCCACCCTGTGAGGTAACTTGTGATGACTGCCCTTGGCAAGATGTGGAAGAAGTGGGAACCAATGCTGTCTATGCCAAAAGGGAGTCACCAGCAAGATTTTGGGAGCATCATATTTTATCTTGAACAGGACTTTTGGAAAGAGAGGAAGGGGAAGGAAGGCATAAAGAAACATCCCCTTCCAAGAAAAAGAGAGGGCATCCACCTTCCAGGCCAGAGAGCATGGGACTCTGTTACAAAATAGGGGAAGTTGTCTGTTCATAGGGGAGGCAAACAGATCTACTTGAGGAGTATATAACTGGTGGAAAATGTCCAGAAACACATCCCTGTGAAGCATCCACTCATGGAACAGTGTTATGGACCTGCTCACAGAATCTGCTACTATATTCTGATCTGAGAAAATGTAAACTGCCTGAAGGGTCACCTGAAACTGGGTAGCAAGCTCCCAAACCTGAACAACTAACCTGCATAGGAGATAGGACCTTGTATCCCCTTGCTTGTTGACATACCACATCACTGCGGTACTGTCTGTGAGAATCTTGAGGGGCCCCAGAAGAAAAGGAGAATGAAAAGCTTGAAGAGCCAGCAGAAGAACTACCATCTCTCTGACACTGATGTGGTCTTTCTTTTCTCAAAGCAACCAAAGGTCTTGTACCTCTGAGGAGTTGGAACTTCTACTTGAAGGGTCACCTGAAACTGGATAGCCAGCTCCCAAACCTGAAGAGCTAACTTGCATAGGAGATAAGACCTTGTCTCCACTTGGTTGTTGACATACCACATCACTGTGGTATTGTTTGTAAGAATCTTGAGGGGCCCTGGAAGAAAAAGAGAATGAAAAGCTTGAAGAGCCAGCAGAAAAGATCTCATCTCTTTGGCATTAATGCAGTTTTTCTTTTGTCAAAGCAACCAAAGGTCCTGTACCTTCAGAGGGCCAAAGGAGGCCCCCCCCCCATCCCACATCTGAGGCAACTATGAATTGTTCATGAGAGGGGGCTGGAGGTTAAAATGGAAGTCCTGGGTTGAGGGACAACTGATGAATCCACCACTGATGTTCCAGATAAGGCATGGAAGAAAAAGGACTAGAAAACCAAAAGGAAGAGAATGTTGAAGCAAAACTGATTTTATAAACCACTGAAGCTTTCTCATGTGGAGCTTGGCTAGAGGGAGCATAGGAATGGTGGAAGCCATGTAACTCAGAGCCCTCAGAAACTCTCTGTCTGTGACTGAAGCCAGAGGAAGAAGGGATTGAAAGAAGGAAATGAGAGTTAAGGCCTTGGGAGGAGCGAGGGGTGCCGGCACTGGAACAGTCTGTATCCTGCAAATCAGAAAAACCTGATCCTAAGGAGGAGTCAGGAATTACTTCTGGAAATTTACAGTAAACCCCAAGCTTTGCAAGACAGAAATGGTAAAGTGTATATGCTGAAGTAAGATTTCTTGAGAGGAGGCCTGAATAAGCAGGTCATCCAGGTAGGGAAAGACCTGTATCCCCCTTAGCCTGCAGAAAGCAATCACAGGTGTGAGGCATTTGGTGAAGACCCTTGCGGCAGCAGAGAGGCCAAATGGCAAAGCACAGAACTGAAAATGCCAGAAAGCTAAAGAGAAATGTAAAAATTTTCTGAAAGGGGGTGAATATGAATGTGAAGACAAGCATCCTTGAGATCCAGGAAAACTAGAAAAACCTGAGGAAGCAGCAGAGGAAAATAGAAGTTATGTACTTACCATAACGTTCCATGTGGAGTGTTCATCTCGCCTTTGTTCTTACACATGGGTTCGGAGCCGATCCTCGGCTCCGTCGCCTCTTGCAAGCTCTGCATCGAGAAGAAGCTCGAGACAATCTAATACCCACAATCCCCCTCTGCCTTTACCTCAGATCTAGTTTGCAAGCAAACCAATCTACATAACAGTACATTCATGCCATACATCTATACATACATAACAGCCACATATAAGTATATGTGTATACCAACTATGTACAGAGAATAAAGACAGTAGTAAAAATGCTTCTGGCCAGGCATCAAAGAACGTTCCTCCTAAGGGTGGGAGGGTGGGACTGTAAGAACAAAGGCGAGATGAACACTCCACATGGAACGTTATGGTAAGTACATAACTTCTATATGTGATAGTGTTCAATCTTTTGTTCTTACAGCGTCCCTAGCTCCTAAATCCTGAGGAACTCACGGGAGGACGTTCTTGAGCACAGTGGAACCAAAGGTTGCTCTGTCCCTAGAAACCTTATCTACTTTATAATGAGAAATAAATGTATGTGGCTTAGACCAGGTAGCAGCTGCACAAATAGCATCCAGAGGTAGGCGAGCTGCATGAGCCAAAGACGTAGATATTGATCTTGTGGAATGTCCCTTGGGTTTGTTTAGAAGGGGTTGATTTGCAGAATCGTATACATAGATTATACAATCAGATAACCACTTTGAAAGAGTTCTTTTGGTAACTGCAAGTCCTTTCCTGCTATCAGCAAAAGCCACAAAGAGTTGATCTGTTTTCCTGTGATCTTTTGTTCTATCCAAATAAAACCTTAGCTGTCTGTGAACATCCAATTTGTGCAACATATACTCCATTTTGTTGGAGTGGTTTTGAAGAAAGTGGGTAATTCAGTGGACTGATTAATGTTGTTAATAGAACACACTTTAGGGAGGAAGGATGAAAGAGAAACTCTGTCAGAGTGAAAGATTAGATAAGGGTGCTTGATGGAGAGCCTGAAGTTCAGACACTCGTCTAGCAGAAGTAATGGCTACCAGAAGAGAGTTTTCCAGGACAAAAATTTTAATGGGCAAGAAGAGGCAGGTTCAAAGGGGCAACATTAATTTAGATAGTAACAAGTTTAGACTCCAAGGTGACGTGGGAGATCTGACCGGAGGTCTAATATGAAAAACTCCTTTTAAGAAGGCTTTACAAAGTCTGTGAGCCATGATAGGAGCTCCACACTCTTCCACATGGAAATTGAAATGGCAGCCAATTGAACTCTTAGAGTAGCAGGAGAAGCACCCTGATGAAATAAGTCTGTCAAGAACTCTAAAATCTTATTCAAAGGAGCTGTAAAGGGATCAACGTGGTGTGTATTCCCAGAATACAAACCGTTTCCATTTGCTAGTATATGTTTTAGTAGTGGAAGCCTTATGCGAAGCCACTAATATATTCTGAACTGCTGGTGACAAGAGATCAGACCTGGCTAAGTTGGGAATTGGAGCAGCCAAGCTGCTAGATGGAGTGACAGGAGCGGGATGGGGAACCAGTGAGTCAACAGATCCGCTATGGGTCCAGAATCCAGGGTCCCGAATGCAGTGAGTTTTCAGGAGGAAACCAAATTTGTGAGGCCAGAATGGAGCAATGAGAATTATCGTCCTGTGAAGGTTCCTGGCTTTCTGGAGAAATTTCGGTATCAGAGGAAATGGAGGAAATGACAGGAGTCAAACCAGTGCATCCCTGGGGACTTCCCTGGAGGTAATAGGGCAAAGTAGCTCCTGCATTTGGCGTTCATTGGAGACGCAAACAGGTCGCAGGAAGGCTGGCCCCATGCGAAAAATCCTTTTCGCCACTGACTGTTCAGAGACCACTCGTGTGGTAGCAGAATTGCTCTGCTCAGTTTGTCGGCTATGACGTTGGATGACCCGGGATGTGCGTTGCTATTAGAAAGCGACCGTGGACTCTGCCCACTGCCAAATTCTCATGGCCTCTCTGCATAGTTGATAGGACCTGGTTCCCCTTGTTTGTTTATGTACCAGACTACCGACATGTTGTCCGTCTGAACTGCAATAGTCCCTAGAGGAAGAAGGGGAGCAAAGTGTTGCAACGCTAGAAACACTGCCCTCAACTCTAGTACATTGATGTGCAGATTGTACTCCAAGTTGGTCCATTCGCCTTGGACTGTCTGTCCCTGAAAGATGCCCCCACCCTATCAGGGAAGCGTCCGTGGTCACCCTCCCTGGAAAGGTTGCACGTTTGGAGCCACCAGTTTAGGTCTGTTTTGCAAGTCTTTGTTATGAGAATCTCGTGTGTTAGAGGTAGCTGTTGAATGACCATTGAGCAAACAGTAGCCATTGTAGAACTCTCATGTGCAGCCTTCCCAGGAATTGCAATAAGGGAGGCTGACATGAGGCCCAACACCTTAGAACTAGTTTTGCAGGAGATTTCCTTGACAAGAGCAGAAGGCGTATGTGAGTCTGCAGCGATACTATCCTTTCTGTGGGAAGCCTCAGAATTAATTGCCGTGTGTTTAACTCTGCTCCTATGAACAAGATATTTTGTGATGGCTGAAGTAAGGATTTTCAAATTTACGGAGATCCCTAGGTGAACACACAGTTGAAGAACATAGTCTCTGGCCTGCAGTAGTTGGCGGGTGGTGGCTGAAAGGAGCCAGTCGTCCAGATACGGAAACACCTGGAATCCTGGCGTCTCAAGTGAGACGCTACCACTGCCATGCATTTGGTGAAGACCCTGGGGCTGAGGTCAGACCAAAGGGCAGGGCTCGAAATTGAAAGTGACTGGCTCCCAGCCGGGCGCAAATGATCTCTGGATGCCCCGGCCATTTTGATGTGGTAGTATGCATCCTCTAGATCTATTGAGCACATCCACTCGTCCTTCTGTAGAAATGGAAGGATCGACTGAGCGTGACCATTGAACTTTTCTTTCTTGTATTGAGGTAACTCAGGTCTAGAATGGGCCTCCAGTCCCCTGTTTTCTTTGGAACTAAAAGAACCTTGAGTAAGTCCCGAATCCTTGCTGGTCCGCTGGGACTGGCTGGATGACTCTTTTGTCTAACAACTTTGAAATTTCTAAAGCTGCTGGCTCTACATCTGGGAGTCTTTTCTTTGGAATGGGATAAGATAGAAAGGGTATGGTGTAACCTCTGGTAACTACGCTTTTACCCAATTGTCTGTAGTTATATCTTGCCAGGCCTGAGGGTAAAAGGCTGACTGCCTCCAGAGCAGGACAGTCGGGCCTCCTCTCAGGAGTGCTGGAAAGATTTACCAGGAGTGTATCCCTGTCACCTTGATGTTGGACCCCTCTGCCGCCAGGCGTCTTCCACCTCTGCCCCTCCTCTGCCTCTAGAGGGGCATCACCCTGTGTGCCCGGAAAGACCCTTGATTTTGTTTCCGAAACCACATTTTCCCACCGCGTTGCCCTTTGGGGTACGGTCTGGTTGGGGTGGAAAACGGACTCCGACAGCAGACAGAGTCTTTCCCTCTTGTTCACACCGGGTAAGGGTCTCCTTTACCTTGGGGCCAAAAGAGTGGCACCGTCAAATGGGCGTTTGTAAAGGAAGACTTGAAGGCTTCCACAAAGGAGCATAGGCGCATCCAGGATTGTCTACGAAGAGCAATCGCTGAAGCTGCTGCCCTACTCGAACCTTCGGTGAGGAAATCAGCCTCATGGACGAGTTAACAATCGATGTTAGGGTATTAAGTTGCTGTCACTTTCTCTGAGACAGCTGCATCTGTAGAACCCTGGAGGGTATCTCCCAACTCTTTGACTAGATCCCTCTGCAGACGTGTAAAATGGGTCAAATAGTTCAGGGACCGCATGGAAAAAGCCGCTGAACTAAAAATGCGCTTCCCATATCTATCCATCGTCCTAGAATCTTTATTAGGCGGATGGACAGACGAAGAAGACTCCGACATCTCCTTTTGGCTGCAGCCACCACCATAGCGCCTACTGGAACTCCTTTAGTAAGGTAGGACTTATCCTGAGGTGCTGTGATGTACTTGTTCGGTTTCCTAGGAACAGGTTCCACTGTGTCAGGAGCCTCCCACGCCCTTCGAGCAATAAGTTCCATTAGTTCGTCAAGGGCGGAGTGACCCAGGAGGAGGAAGGGCGAGCACCAAATGCCTTCAGCAGAACTGACTCATCCTCAGAAGGGAAGGGACTGCCAGTCACCTCTCTGCTTCAGGATCTCCAAATGTCTGAAAAGAGACATCTTCTGAAGGTGACTTAGGGACCCTTCTGACTCATCTAAGTCAGTATCAGATGTTATGGATTCTTGTGGAGAATCCAAGTGTCTCCTCTTACACAGTCTCTTCCTAGGGACTTCCTCGTGGGGAGCATCCGAAGAAGCCTCGGAGGAAGAGGGCACCCTCCAGGGGTGGCTGAGACACTGGTGCCCGACGCTTGGATGTGGCCGTGGGTGCAGATGAAGACAAAGGCCCTTTATGGGGAGGAGAAACTGCTTCCACTGATGTGGTTGTCTGGGTAGACAACACCTTCCTCATCAGGTCCTCCCGGTCCCGCATCGAAGAATCTCCCGGCTCGAAGAAATGGGAAGAATCCCGACACGGGCACCGAAGGCATCGACGAATCGATCCGTGCCGAGGCCCGAGGGGAGAGTCGGAACCGACACGCCGGTTCGACTCTCGCCCCGAACCAAGAACAGACCGTCGGCTCCGAGACTCTGGTACGGTCCGACGGAGTCGAGGTGAGGGAACAGACCGAGAAAGGACGGTTCTGGACCCGAGGGCTCCACAATCAGCAGATCAGCCTCTTCCGGCTCAAGACTGAATCGGTCTCGGAGGAGGAATGGATGGAGATACAGGAAGGCCTTCAAGTTTCGACACCAGCTGGGTGGAAACCGAAATAAGTTTAGAGAGGGCCGAATGCTCCAGCAGCTTCTGCACCACACGATCCACATCGACATCGAAAGTTTAGAGGAGAAGGAACCAAGACGGAGCCGACCTCAATATGGCGGAGGGAGCTCCATCACCGGTTCCAAGACTCGAGGCTCAGGAACCGACACCAGTTGAACACTCGCCCCGGTCTGTGGAACCGGTGATCTAACCTTTGAAGAAGAGCTCGGAGCCGATGACTTGGGCTCGATTCCTTAGAGGACTTCGATGCCTGGTCAGAAGCATCCAAAGCCTCTTGGAAAGCTGGTTTCAACAGACCCTGTCCATTAGTTTCCTGCGCCTATCTGTCATGACCCTCCCACTGAAAGAGTGACAAATGGAGCAATCCTCTTGTAAGTGGAGAGGGCCAAGGCAGTAGACACAGGAACTATGGTTGTCAGTGACCGACATTTTTTGGCCACACTGACAACGCTTGAAACCAGACTTTGCCTTCACAGACATTGTAGGTAATAAACAAGTCTAGAAACAAAAACACAGTCAAATCCGGAAAAATAGTCACAATCAGGTAAATGTCACAATCAGGTAAATGTCAAATCCGGTTAGTCACAATCAGGTAAATTTGACTCAATATAGCAGTATATGGTAAGGGTAGGCCCGTACAAAAATACCGATAAAAGGGTTAACGGTACCAAAGAACTACGGAACCAGAACACAATCACACCAGGTAATACTAACAATATTAAGTTAAATAAAATTCTCAGTAAAATACAACAAAAAGTTATATCTTAGCTTAGAAAACCCTCGAGCTAGCTCCCAACGATGCGAATGCAGCAGCGGCAAACTAGATCTGGGGTAAAGGCAGAGGGGGATTGTGGGTATTAGATTGTCTCGAGCTTCTTCTCGATGCAGAGCTTGCAAGAGGCCGGCACGGAGCCGAGGATCGGCTCCGAACCCATGTGTAAGAACAAACGGCGAGATTGAACACTATCACATCAGAGGTTTGAATGAATAGCATCCAAAAGGTAGGGACCTTCAATAGGGTGTTTAGCTGAGAAAGATCCAGAATGGGTCTCCAGGTGCCTTCTTATCTGGGGACCAAGAATATTATGGAGTAAAACTCCTGCCCCCTCTGAGGAATTGGAATTTCTTGAATTTTTCCTTGAGCCAAAAGGCCCTGAAGCTCTATGGAAAAAAGGGCAGTTGTTCCTGAGGAGGCTAAGGAATACCCAAAAAGTGTGTGTGTGTGTGTGTGTGTGTGTGTGTGTGTGTGTGTGTGTGTGTGTGTGTGTGTGTCTGTGTGTGAGGGGGGGGGGATTTCCAAACCATATAATAACCGTGGTGAATTATGGAAAGCACTCAAGAGTCCTGGGTGACCTTTACCTAAATAGAAAGGGACAGGGGAAGAAGCAGAGAAAGAGGAATATGACTGAGAAGAAAAGGATAGTCAAACAGCACCTGGTTTGTCAGGAAAAGGAGGCTTCTGGGTAGGATTAGTTTGGGTAGCTTAGCAGTAGGAGCCCTTCTACCATGCTTTTTATCTTTGGGTGGTTGGCGTCACTCTCTATGAACAAAGGCAGGTTTAGTAGGATAATTCCTCTGAAACTTGGGCACAAGAGAAACAAAAACATGCTTCAACTCCTGTAAGGACTTGCCTTTTTCTTGGAGGGACTTAAAACAATTCCACAGAAGCAGCACCAAACAAATGCTTATTATCTAGAGGAGCATCTATCAGTTTAGCCTTGATATCATCAGGCAAATGCTGACATCTAAGCCAGGAATACCTCTTCAAAACAGATCCAAAAACAGCATCAGCTGCATCTTAATAGAATGACAAGATACTTGGGAAGACATCTGAAGCAAAGCAAGAGCAGAAGCCTTCCCATCAGAATCAGGGAGATCAGAAATAGCCTGACAAGCTTGAGAGAGAACATCCAAAACGTACCCAGTCATGTGCGTCTGACAGCTAACATCTCTAAAGGCCATCTCCATGGCTCTGCTATCCTTATCAGATAGCAGCTATTTAGTGGAAGGCAACAATCTGGAACGCTTATCAGAAGTCACAGACACCACACGCAGGGGTCAGCAGAGGGACATTTATAAAAAAAAGTTGCAGTCCTCAAGCACTTTATAAAACCTATCAGTTTTCTGGGAGCACTGGTTTGGTAGTCAGGAGTCTGGGAAGCAGTAGAAATGGCATTGAACAAGACTACAAGAACAGGAAAAACAGCAAAGGGCCTAGAAGACTCCATTTGTAGAAGTTCATAGTACCACTTCTGAACATGACACACCAGAGCACAGTCCCATTTGAAAAACTCCATCGTTCTGGAAACAGCATCACCAAAAGAAATCTCCTCAAAATGACAGTCAGGACTGGTAGACACTTCTTCCTCAGAACCATAGTCAAGTGGTAGAGGAATAAATCAGGGATTCTCTGTCAGAATCAGCATCCTCCTCCTCAGAAGAAGCCTGCTCCCTGGGTCTCTTAAGAGGGGCAGAAGAATGGGGGAAGCAGAAACACCCTGAGGAGGCTTGAGAGCCTTAAGGACATTAAACAAGCCTTGAGTGAAGTTTTGCCATTCACTCTGAGGATCTTTTGTAGCAGGTTGAACGTGTTTAGTTTTTTGCTTCTTTGTGAGTGGGACTTCAACCTTAAAAAATTATAGAGGCTCTGACCCCTGACAGCACTCAATAATGGTAGTCAGAACCTCTTCCCTTACTAAGATTTGAGGAACATCCCTAGGCCCTTCAGTAATAACCAGCTGCAGTTCCCCTTGTACATATGAAGTGGATGTCTGCAAAACTTCTATGGACATGTATGGCACTGGACCCACACCAGCCTCCAAAGTGGTTGCGGTTGTGGCAGAGGCATCCCAGAAAGAAACTGGATGTTCTACTGGGATTTTACCAGCCTCAATAGAGAGCCCCAGTGGAGGCAGTTCAGCAAAAGAATCAGACCGAACTTTCTTGGCCCTTGGGCCGGGAAGATCCTTTCATGGTATCCTTACCCTATAATCTAAGTCAATGGTTCACTAGATAAATCACGAAGGAAGAAATTTGACTCCACAACATCTTAGGGACAAAGGACTGACAAATCCCGCAAGATGTATGAAATGCCTAAACAGAACAAACAGTGCTTGTGGCGATCTTCATGGGGAATCTATTTCCTGCACTGGCATTTCCCCTTTCTGGATGGCATGAAAAGCAACAACCAGAAACAAGGCAAGATAGAAAAAAAACAAAAAACGGGGCACTTACCTGAAAGTGGTAGAAACCAGCAGAGAGATGAGCATTCAGACAAACGATTGAAAATGGCATTCGGACTGGGAACAAAAGTTCTGAGGATGGCATGACCAGATGTCACCTTTATGCCCTACGCGGTGCCTGGGGAGCACACCTGTGACATACGACATACCCTTTACAACCAAAAGGCTTTGGTATGCTGGCTGGATGTTCGGCTGCCCTTGGCAGGGGATCCCTATTGTAAAGAATAGTGCAACAGTGATATGGAAGAACATCTTACTGGGGTCAAAGAGATATATAGTCTAGACTCCTATGCAGATCTACCCTGTGCAAGAGACAGTTTCAATGGCTTCGATCCAACAGGTCTGATTTGAGAAGGAGCTGACAAGCAGTGATGGGGAGAACTGGTTCTACAGGATCCAACAGTGGTCAATGCCAGGAGTATCCCCAACTAGATCTAGCTCCGAAAAAAAAACATATCATCATCCTGTCCATGTCTGCTTTATTTAGGTTCTGAGAGAATCTCATTGAACTAAAGGATGAGGCTGAAGAGGGGGGGGGGGGGTCTAGATGAATACGGCAATCTGTCTTGTAGGATCGGAGATCTGAGTATGGGACAGACTGGCTCCAGAGTGGACTTAGGAAGAGTGAAGGATCCCAGAATTATCAGATCTGAAAAAAGTGTTGGCTCAGAAGGCCTGCTAAGCTTTAGCACTGAAGTCAATGCGGTAGTCAGCTCCAGAGACTGCTCTCTAAAAAATTTCAGTTTGTCTTTCTTAAACAATTTGCAAGTGTCTTACTCAGATGCTCTATGTTTGTCCTGTTTTTTGAAGACAAAGCATGGGAAGAAGATGAAGAAGAGGCCACTGATTCCCTGAAACAGAAGATATGTTTTCTCCAGAGAAAGGCTAGAGAGCACCCTTATGTATGTCTGTTTCACCTTTCTATCAGAGCCATTTGGACAAAAGCCTCACAAATAGAACATGAAACATCAAGGTGTGAGGTGCCAAGGTACTAGAGATATTTAACAGGTGCACCGGAAGTGGGGAGTTTATGTGTACACGACACACACTTTTTAAAACTAGACAGCTTGTTAGCCATAATGACTTAACAAACACAGCTCTAAGAATACTAGAGGAAAATAAATATATAATCAACAGACAGAGAAAATGAACTACCTAGCCTAAAACTAAGCTAACACTATACGATCCTATATTATACTAACTATACTACTGAGAAGCTGTTAAGAAAAGCTTTAATTTATATACATATACAAACATATATCTTCTTCTTCTTTCGGCTGCTCCCGTTAGGGGTTGCCACAGCAGATCAACTGTTTCCATTTCCTCCTGTCCTCTGCATCTTGCTCTGTCACACCAACCACCTGCATATCCTCTCTCACCACATCCATAAACCTTATCTTAGGCCTTCCTCTTTTCCTGTTACCTGGCAGCTTCATCCTTAGCATCTTTTTTCCAATATACTCTGCATTCCTCCTCAGCACAGGTCCAAACCAACGTAATCTTACCTCTCTGGCTTTGTCGCCAAACCTTCCAACCTGGGCTGACCCTCTAATATACTTATTCCTAATCCTGTCCATCCTTGTCACACCCCGTGCAAATCTTAACATCTTCAACTCTGCCACTTCAAGCTCTGACTCCTGCCTTTTTGTCAATGCCACTGTCTCCAACCCATACAACATAGCTGGTCTCACTACCCTCTTGTAGACCTTCCCTTTCACTCTCACTGGTACTCGTCTGTCACAAATTACTCCTGACACTCTTCTCCACCCACTCCATCCTACCTGTACTCTCTTCTTCACCTCTCTTCCACACTCACCATTACTCTGAACTGTTGATCCCAACTACTTAAACTCATTCACCTTCGCCACCTCTACTCCCTGCATCCTCACCATTCCTCTATCCTTCCTCTCATTCACACACATAAATTCTGTCTTAGTCCTGCTGACCTTCATTCCTCTCCTCTCTAGAGCATATCTCCACCTCTCCAGGTCTCCTCCACCTGTTCCCTACTCTCACTACAGATCACAATGTCATCTGCAAACATCATAGTCCATGGGGACTCCTGTCTGATCTCGTCTGTCAACCTGTCCATCACCATTGCAAATAAGAAAGGGCTCAGAGCTGATCCTTGATGTAATCCCACCTCCACCTTAAATGCATCCGTCACTCTCACCGCTGTCACACTACCCTCGTACATATCTTGTACCACTCTTACATACTTCTCTGACACTCCCAACTTCCTCATACAATACCACAACTCCTCTCTAGGCACCCTGTCATATGCTTTCTCTAAATCCACAAAGACACAATGCAACTCCTTCTGACCTTCTCTGTACTTATCCATCAACACTCTCAGAGCAAACATCGCATCTGTAGTGCTCTTTTCTGGCATGAAACCATACTGCTGATCACTAATCATCACCTCCCTTCTTAACCTAGCTTCCACTACTCTTTCCCATAACTTCATGCTGTCACTGATCAGTTTAATCCCTCTGTAGTTACTACAGCTCTGCACATCACCCTTATTCTTAAAAATCGGTACCAAAACACTTTTTCTCCATTCCTCAGGCATCCTCTCACTTTCCAAGATTTCATTAAACAATCTAGTTAAAAACTCCACTGCCACTTCACCTAAACACCTCCATGCTTCCACAGGTATGTCATCTGGACCAACAGCCTTTCCGTTCTTCATCCTCTTCATAGCTATCCTTACTTCCTCCTTGCTAATCCACTGCACTTCATGATTCACTATCTGCACATCATCCAACCTTCTCGCCCTTTCAGTCTCTTCATTCATCAACCCCTCAAAGTACTCTTTCCATCTGCTCAACACACTCTCCTTGCTTGTGAGTACGTTTCCCTCATTATCCTTTATCACCCTTACCTGCCCAACCACTGGGGATGCACAAACCAGTGCATTTCTTTGTGCCGGTCCCAAGCCCAGATAAATGGGGAGGGTTGCGTCAGGAAGGGCATCCGGCATAAAATTGTGCCACATCACACATGCAGCAAACTGTACATATACAAACATATATATATATATACATACATACACACAAATACACACACACACATAGCGAGAGACTACATAGGGAGGGAAAAAATAATTAGTGAAAGTGCTTATGTGAAGGGGATAAAATAAGGTAAATCCTAGAAGAAAAACACCACTACAGCTGAGCACCAAAGATCCAGCCAGCACAGAAAGTTGTGTGCATGGAGATTATGGGAAGGGGGGGGTGAGCCTGAGCACCAGATCCAAAGCATTGAAATGGCTGAAGCCAGATATGAAGTAGGATGTCAGACCCCATTTGTTAAGGAATGGATGGAAAAGACAACATCAGATCTAAATACTATACAGAGGAGTGGCAAGCTATGAGTTCTGAAAAACAAATTCCATGTATGCCATTTATTCATTTCTTTCTCTGTTTTTTAAATGAATGAATTATCTTTTCAAATGGATTTCAAAGGGCTAAAGACACTGCATAAACTCTCTATGGAAAAGGGCTTTAAATGTGTTTTGTGTGTGTGTGTGTGTGTGTGTGTGTGTGTGGGTTGTGTGGGTTGTGTGTGTTGTGTGTGTGTGTGTGTGTGTGTGTGTGTGTGTGTGTGTGTGTGTGTGTGTTACAGATACAGGCAAAGAGAGAGAGAGAATGACTACGAACATGATGTTAATGTCCCATGTACACAAAAAGGTATAAGTTACATTTACAGCTAAGCCACATGAATAAATGCTATATTGAAGGTAAAAGAAAAATAATGAAGCGCACTGAAACTGTTTTAGGTTCACACAGCTCAGTATTACGATGCTTCTAGTAAGTTATTTCACTAGTCTTAACAATGGTACTGCTATTATGTAAACTAATTAGTAGTTCACACATACAGTTCTATCATGCTTCGCTATGTCTCTTGTAACTCTGCCCTACAGATGCTGTAAAGATTCAGATGCATAAAACCCATCAATTTTTTTTTTTTCAGCACTGGTAATGAGTTTCTTGTTCCTGTAGTATCGGTCATTGATGCCAGCATTCACTGTCACACAGATCCTAACAACTGATATGGGAATATTCTGATCATTTACACAAGAAAGCACCATTTTTAAGGGTAAACTGAAAGTGATAATGGAGTTTTAGACAATGTTTATTCTGAACAAACAGCATGACATTAATTATGCATATCCTGAAAATAAATGCTGTCCTAAGTGTGTGTAGTTGTAACAGACTGACAAGCAAACTGGATAAAACACTCCTATCCCTGAAATAATTTGGAGTAAAAGTGAAATTTGTTACCTTTTCTTCCTTCAGCCCTCTGGAGATATCAAATGCAGCATATGTTTCTGGAGTCCACAGTGGACTCAAGGCTGGAAACTCAAACGGTATGGGTTCTACAAGGCCATAGTTAGCCTTTAGTTCTAACTGTGGTGCTTCAGGTGGCACTTTCTGAAAATAGCTACAAAAAAAAAAAAATAGCTTCAGTTATGTCATAAGAAACGTATTCTTTTTTACCAAAAAACTGTACTTTTACATGCATCGTACATCTTTCTAAATACATTTTCCATACCAAAATAGAAATAAAAAATAATACAAAGTGCTGCAACAACATGCTGCAAATGCGTGAATTTACTTTGCTGCTTTAGCATTCTCATATCCTTTCTACTTTAATAAACTGATATAAAACTTTATGAAATTTACAGATAATAATAACTTCTGCATGGCATAAAACAAGGATATACGAAGACATGAGCTTGTAATCAATGTATCATACACTGCACAGAGTATCATGAACTACAGAAAATTCTGAATGCAAAAGGTTAGGCTTTTAGAAGTGAACTACATGGTTGCTAACCTTCAGGTTGATACGGAATGAGTTACTTATTATATCACCACAAGAAAAGTACAGTTTTGTACCTACCATAAATGTAGATGTTCGAGTGTTCACCCTGCTGCAGTCATCACACTTGGGTTATCCTGTCATCAGGCGGTCCCGCAGTCGGCCGGAATTCCAAAGTCTTGGTCCGGCGTCGGTTGCTGTCGCCTCTTCCCTGACGTCAGTGTGCCAGGGGTATATATAGTGCAACCGACGCCATTTTCTTCAGTTTTTCTTGCCCCAGATGTCAGGTGCCCCCAGAAAAGGTGGTCAGAAATTAGTAACAAATGGAGTAACCTCTGCACAAACACAAAATCCCTTCAGCTATAAGCAAATACATCAGTAAGGTATTGAAGAGATTTAGTTAGTAGATCAGAGGGAATGGAGGGAGGGTAACCTGGACTGCAGCAGGTTGAACACTCGAACATCTACATTTATGGTAGGTACAAAACTGTACTATGTTCATCGTGTTACCCTGCTGCAGTCATCACACTTGGGTTGAATCCCAAAGCTAAGGTAGGGTGGAGGTATCATAGAGGGTTAGTGGAGGCTATAAGGCCCTGCAGAACTGCAGTGGAGAAGCCCACCCTGGTCTTAGAGTAAAGAGGTAAGTGATAGTGTTTGGTAAAGGTGTGTACTGAACTCCAAGTTGCAGCTTCTAAAATCTCCTTGGTTGGAACCCCCCTGAGAAAGGCTGTAGAGGTAGCTGTTGGCCTGGTAGAGTGGGGCCTAATGGTAGCAGGAACTGGTTTCCCATGATGGGTATAGCAGAAACGTATGCAATGACCTATCCATTTAGAAATGGTTTGCTTTGATATAGCCTTCCCTTGAGAAGCTGTAGCATAGGATACAAAGAGCTGGACAGATTTTCTGAAAGCCTTAGTTTTGTCCAAATAGTAACAAAGTTGCCTGTGAATGTCCAAGGAATGCAGGAGTCTCTCACCTTTATTCTGTGGATTTGGGAAGAAGGTGGGTAAGTGGATGGTTTGATTTAAAGCCACACTGGAAACCACCTTAGGCATAAAGGAAGGATTAGTTCATAGAGAAACTCTGTCTTGATGAAAAATTAGGAAAGGTTCCACAGCCATTAGTGCCTGTAGCTCTGAGACTCTCCTAGCTGAAGTTATTGCTAGGAGCAGGGCAGTCTTCCATGATAGGAACTGAAGATCTGCACAGAAAGCTGGTTCAAAGGGAGGTAGCGTTAGTTTTTCCAGAACAAAATTGAGGTCCCATGTTGGTGTAGGAGCTCTCCTGGATGGTCTAATGTTTTTTGCCCCTCTGAGGAACTGCCTTAGAAGAGGATGTGAAAATAAAGGTGGATCCGTGTTGTAGTGAGCTGAAATAGCTGAAGCATGGATTTTAATGGAGGAAAAAGAAAGTTCTTTGTGCAACATCTCAGCTAAATACTGTAGAATGTGAGGCATGTGAGGCTGAATTGTGTCTTGGCCTTTAGCTTGGTTCCAGGCACAAAACCTTTTCCATTTGTCCGAATAAGCCTTCCTGGTGCTTGGCCTCCTGGCTTCCAGAATAACATCCAGAAGTGCTTGTGAAAGAGGAGCTGGTTGGATGTTTAGCTGATTTGCCATGCAGCCAGATTTAAAGTTTTGAGCTGGCTGTGAAGAATCTGATTGTTTTGTTGCATGAGCAAATGGGGGATTTGAGGCAATATCCATGGAGGGCTGTGGGCCATATTTCTCAATAGCGGGTACCAGTGCTGGCGTGGCCAGTCTGGGGCTATGAGAATCAGTCGTGGTCTCTCCTTTTTGACTTTCAGAAGAACCTTTGTGAGGAGAGGCAATGGAGGGAAGGCATATACTGTTAGGTTTTTCCAACTGAAAGAGAGTGCGTCCACTTTCCAAGCTTGTTGGTGAAATGTCCTTGTTCAAAATGTTGTTAGCTGATAGTTTTGAGGACTGGCAAACAGGTCTATGTCTGGAAGGCCCCATTTTTGAGTTATCATGGCAAATATTTGTGGATCTAGTTTCCACTCGTGGGGATCCTTGATGTTTCTGCTGAGGTCGTCTGCCAATGTGTTCTTCAGTCCTGGCAGGAATTGAGCTTGTAACTGAACTTGGTAAGCCAGAGCTGTGTTCCATAAGATCATTGCTTGCCTGCATAGAGGGTAGGAATGTGTACCCCCTTGTTTGTTTATGTACCACATTACTGTGGTGTTGTCCGTCCTTATTGCAAGTTGTCCTGGATGTAATAGATCCTTGAAGGCTGTCAGAGCTTTCTGTACAGCTAGCATCTCTTTTTGATTTATGTGCAGATTTCTTTGATCTGCAGTCCATAGGCCTTGAATGCATTGCCCTGCCATGTGTGCCCCCCAGGCGTAGTCTGAAGCATCTGTTGTGATAGTTTGCCTGGCTGGGGGCAAGGTGAAAGGCTGACCCTTGTTGAGGTGACATGCCTGTGACTACCATAGAAATTCCTGTTGTAGGCAGGGAATGAGAAATATCATTGTGTCCAAGCTGTGGCTGTGTTGAGACCATACGCTTTTTAGGTACCACTGTAATTTCCTCATATGCAGCTTTGCAAATGGTATTATTAGTATGCAAGATGCCATGAAGCCCAAGGCCTGCAGAATTTTTCTTGCAGTTAATTGGGTCTTTGTTGCCATTGTCTTGAAATATTGAGTCAGTTGTAGCTGCTTGTCTGGCGTAAGATAAGCCTTCTGGGCCGTTGTATTCAAGCTGGCACCCAGGAATGTCATTTTTTGTGAGGGTACTAGATTTGACTTCTTTTCGTTTACTGTGTACCCCAGGCAGTTTAGTAGATGTTTTACAAAGGCCAGATGATGTAAGAGAATGTCTTTGCTTTCTGCTTGGATGAGGCAGTCATCCAGGTATGGATATATTTGAATTCCTCTTTGTCTGCAGTATGCAATTACTGGTGCCAGGCATTTTGTGAAGACTCTGGGCACAGTAGATAAGCCAGAGGGCAGTGCAGAGAATTGGTAATGGGTTGAACCTGCAATGAAATGGAGGTATCTTCTGCAACTTTGTCTGAAGATGCCAGGCATTTTGTGAAGACTCTGGGCACAGTAGATAAGCCAGAGGGCAGTGCAGAGAATTGGTAATGGGTTGAACCTGCAATGAAATGGAGGTATCTTCTGCAACTTTGTCTGATAGGGACATGCAGGTATGCCTCCTTGAGGTCCAATGTTACTAGCCATGCTTCCTTGCCCAACATGGGAAGTAGCTGCTGTAGTGTTAGCATCTTGAATTTGGGTACATGTAAGTAAGTGTTTAGAATTGAAAGGTCCAGAATTGGTCTCCAGGCATTGTCCTTTCTGGGCACTAGAAAGAGTCTTGAGTAAAATCCTTGGCCTTGCTCTTGAGTAGGTACCAGTTGAATGGCTCTCATGTCCATGAGAGCTGTAATTTGCTTTTGTGCCTCTGCCTATTGATTTTGTGGCAGGTTTGGCATTCCTCTTTTCATTGGCAAGGTGTGAAAGTGGAATCTGTATCCTCTTAAAATTATGTCTAGGACCCATTTGTCCTTTGTGACAATGTGCCAGCTGTCTGCAAAAAGTGCGAGTTTTCCCCCCAAGGGGGCTGCCAAGAGAGTATTGCTTGGCCAGATAAGGTGCAAGTCATTGAGTTTGTCTTCTGGTAGATTGAGACCTGTCTTCTCCTCCCTTCTGTGTTGTAGTGCCCCACTGGCGAGGTTTGTACTGGGCTTGTGGTTGTCCTCTGCCACTTGGGCGTCTGTATTTATCCCTCTGTGGTCTGTCAGTAGCTGGAAAGGACCAATTTTTTAAGGTATGTTTGCCCACCTGTTCAGTGGCGTGTAACAGATCCTGTACTTCTTTTAATTCAGATTGTTGAGGGAGAGTGGTTATTCTTTGCTTTAACTGAGAGAGTAGGAATTGCTGATACTTAAGCATGTGAAATTGACAATTCAGTGCCCTCATAGCTAGTGTGGCTGAGGTGTAAACCTTCCCCCCCCACCTGTCTAGTGCTCCAGAATCCCTCTCAGAAGGTACTGGGTTTTTAGCCATAGAAGCCTTAGCCCCCTTGGGACCCTGGCAGATAGTCTCTGGGTCTCTGGGTCAGCTACAGGGATTTTGTAAAGAAATTTGTGTGAATCAGGCACTCTATAGTATCTGTCAGGCTTAGCCGGAGCAGGAGGAAGAGAATCAGGGTTCATACTGGATTCTAAATAGACATCATCCACAATGTCCAAAACTGGAGGGATGGCAAGTGGTCTGTGCTGGGGGAGCAAAAGAAACTCTCTGAGCCTTTTCTTCGAGTCAGAGTAGTCCTGACCCTCCCAATGAAAATGTTCCCTCATAGTGTGTAAAGTTTCCCCAAAAGAGTAGTCTTCAGGAGGAGAAGCTGAGGGAATAGGGTTCTCAGCATCACAATCTTCATAAGGAGAGAAGGAGTAATCTTGGTCCTCAGAGGAGTCTGAAGAAATGGACACTTGTTCAGAGGATGCATAATCTTCCTTTTGTCTAGGCCTTTTGTCAGGAGGGGGCTGGGAACCCCTGATTAAAGAAATTAAATCTTCAGCCATTTTGAGCATCTGTTTCTTAGGCATGGGGCCTTGAACAGGAGACTGAAGAGCAGTCCTTTTAGATTTAGTAGGAGTCTTCGATTTAGAAAACGTTTTAATGGTGAGAGTCGTCGGTCTGAAAACGCCTTCAGAAACCGATGGCGTTTCTGAAGCACCGACGTCTTTTGTAGCAATGTCGTCGGAAGGGCCTGAACTAAATGGCTGCGTCGGCCTGGTGCATTCCGCCAAAAATTCCGTAGCGGTCTCGGGTTCCAGATTTGCAGTAGTCAGGGGCTGCGTCGGAGCCTCACTGAGGACCGGAGAACCGGAGACCGGATCAGCCAAGGCCTCGGAATCTGGCTTAGGCCTGGGCTGTCTGTCCTTATCCTTGCGTTTTTTGTGCATGCCGGTAGTCGGTTGCTCCGACGGCATGGTGTAGTTAAATTTCCTACCGAAGTAGTGTCATGCGAAATCAAAGCGTCTTTTAATAGTACGCTTATTAAACCTAGCACAAAACCGACAAGAAGTGACGTCGTGGTCTGGGCCTAGGCAAGGTATACAATAAGAATGAAAATCCTTATGAGGTATTTGCTTCCCACAAGAAATACAATTGTTAACTTTTTCTGACATCGGTCTGAGGCAAGAAAAGTTTCCCCAACGGGGTACTTAGCTTTATAGAAGACTTCGGTCTGAAATTCGAATTCGAAAATCTCAGGAGTCGGCCGACCGGCACTTGCGAACTGCTTCTGCTTCGGGCACCGCGCGGCAAGAAAGACCGAAGAAAATGGCGTCGGTTGCACTATATATACCCCTGGCGCACTGACGTCAGGGAAGAGGCGACAGCAACCGACGCCGGACCAAGACTTTGGAATTCCGGCCGACTGCGGGACCGCCTGACGACAGGATAGCCCAAGTGTGATGACTGCAGCAGGGTAACACGATGAATATCCTTAACACGCTATGCCACACATACAAACCATGATAAATGATAATAAGTGACTGGAAACAAATATCAAAAATGTCAACAAATTAACTGCATATATGAGTACAGAGGATGTAAAGTTTGATTACATATGTAATTTCTTCATAAACCAACTATAAACATTTAATTTTCTTTACAGCTTAGTTTACCAGTCTTCAGAGTTTTCTGGCATCACTAAATGAAACTGTCTGCCAGGAAAATAGGTATAACCACACTGTGGCATATGATCAAGGAACAAAATGTCAAAAAATATAAAAAAAACAGCTTATTTTTAAAAATTAATGGACAACAACTAGCATAATGTACAGTGCATTACAACTGCTTTAATATGGAATATGGTTATGATGTTCACAAGTGTGTGTGTGTGGGTGTGTATATATATATATATATTTATTTATATATATATATATATATATATATATATATATATATATATATATATATATATACATACATACATACATACACACACAAAAGCACGTACATACACACACACACACAGAAATATATATATATATATATATATATATATATATATATATATATATATATATATATATATGGGATCCATACAGGTGCTCGACTGCATCTTTCACTGAATCCCAATTTGGTGAGCATACTTACGCGGACGTCCTGTTCACCGAAGCAGCACTTTCGCGCAAGTATGCTAGTTGTTCCGGTCATACTACGGTGCCGTAAGGGGAAAATTCCCTTTTCTCCACTGTAATGCGACCTCAAAGAGAGAATATTAAAGTAAGGGGGTGTGCAGGGGGGTTTGCCCCCCTGCATTCAAGTAGATTTTTTTTTTTTTTTTTTAACATACGTTAACGAAAACGCTTTTTTGATTAAAGCATTTTCGTTAAAGTGTGTTCAGTGGTAATGGATTTGGTCTTTTGATCTTTCGATCAAAAGTCCTAGATCGATATACAGATATATATATATATATATATATATATATATATATATAAGCATACAAATATAAATGCATTTCTTAAATCACAAGCATATGACAGCATTATCATTGAGCTAATAAAAAACAAATAAATGGTCGGGAAAGCTCCAACTTTAACATCCAGACACAAATTTATTACAGATAACTTGCATGTAAGCACATTTGTTTTTTATTAGCATTATCATTGAGCAAGATGCCATGCTCTTTAAATCCTAATAGTGGAGTCATTACTGTATAACAAGCAGACATCACATATTATAATGTACTTACGTTTTACTCTAAGTACAAGTTAGATTTTACCTCACTCCTTGAAGCCTAAAGACATGTGTATGCCTTTTGTGATTATAATCTTGTAGTTGTGTAAAATTAAAAACAAAAAAATATCTTTATGTATTTGACAGTGTTAGGAAACATTAACAACCTCCAATCATTAAAAAAATATTCCTTAGATTTTAGCTCCACATTACTCATTGTCTCAGTTTTCTGGCTAACTAGTATGCATCTGCTGTACAAAGTTAATCAAACAAGGTATAAATGTTACTGTACCATTAGTGCAGTTTTAAGAATGTTGCAACTGTTGTGATGCCACCTGGCAGTGCAATAAGGCTGCAAGTAGATGGAACTGAAATGATAGTTAACAGTTCTCGTCCTCAAATAAAGAAGGCAAAGCAGTCTTGTATAAATATGAAATACTATGGGATTCAGAAGTTCAATTTTTCATTTAGCAGAGTAGACAGTCCAGTCAGAGAGCTTCCCAGAGTCTGCAGACATCTCAGACACTACTTAAGAAATATCAGAAGGACAAAAATAAATATATATATATATATATATATATATATATATATATATATATATATATATATATATATATATATATATAAAGTGGCTAGTGGAACTGAGGAAGCGATGAGTTATGCTAAATTACCTGAAGAGACAGCAGCCCCGGACTCATTTAAGAGATTAGAGCACACTCATTTGATTCTTAAACTACTACTACTGGGTGGAAATATTCCTTACATTCCAATACTGTTTGTAAGTGGGGACTGGGAAACTGCCGACAATACAAAGAGGAAAGAAACCTAATTTTTTTCTCTACAAGCACCTTGGAACCAGTCAGCTTCAGTCAGAGAAAGCACAGTTGTGTACCTACCATAAATGTAGATGTTCGAGTGTATTCACTGTTGCAGTCATTACTCTTGGGTTATCCTGCTGGCAGGCTACCCGCAGTCGGCCCAAATTCCAAAGTCCTGGTCCGGCGTTGGCTGCTGTCGCCTCTTCCCTGACATCAGTGCGCCAGGGGTATAAAAGATGCAGCCGACGCCATTTTCTTCAGTTTTTCTTGCCCCAGATGTCAGGTGCCCCCAAAAGGGTAGGCTAAATATATTATGCAAATAAACATACATGCAGTAAAGAAACATTTCCTTCATCTACAAGCAAATACACCACATAGGTTGTATAGAATAGAGAAGTACAGATAAACCCCAGCAAAAGAAAGGGGGATGTAGGGAGGGTAACCTGGACTGCAACAGTGAATACACTTGAACATCTACATTTATGGTAGGTACACAACTGTACTATGTTCATCGTGTTTCACTGTTGCAACCATTACTCTTGGGTTGAATCCCAAAGCTGAGGATGGCTGGCTGAGCTAAATAGGATTAGGAGAGGCTATGAGGCCCTGCAGCACTGCAGTGGCAAGGCCTGCTCTGGATTTAGAGTAAAGAGGTAAGTGGTAGTGCTTTGTAAAAGTGTGCACTGAACTCCAAGTTGCAGCCTCTAAGATGTCTTTGGTTGGTATTCCTCTGAGGAAGGCTGCTGAAGTGGCTGCTGCTCTGGTAGAAAGAGGCCTAATGCCCTTAGGCACTGATTTGCCATGTTGAGAATTGCAGAAACGGATGCAATGACTGATCCATTTAGAAATGGTCTTTTTTGAGATGGCCTTTCCTTGTGATCCTGTAGCATATGACATTAAAAGTTGCTCAGTCTTTCTGAAGGCTTTAGTTCTGTCCAAGCAGAAGCGTAGCTGCCTGTGTATATCCAAAGAATGCAGAATTTTCTTACCCTTGTTCTGTGGGTTTGGATAAAAGGTAGGCAAGTGAATGGTTTGGTTGATGGCCACACTGGACACCACCTTAGGCATAAATGTTGGGTTTGTCCTCAGAGAAACCCTGTCTGGATGAAAAATGATAAAAGGTTCCACAGCCATGAGTGCTTGTAACTCCGAGACTCGTCTTGCAGAGGTTATTGCTAGGAGCAGAGCTGTTTTTCAGGATAAGAACTTTATATCAGCTGTTGAGGCTGGCTCAAAGGGAGGCAGTGTGAGTTTTTCCAAGACATAATTGAGGTCCCATGCCGGAATCGGTGCTCTCCTTGGAGGCCTGATGTTTTTGGCCCCTCTGAGGTACTGCCTTATTAAAGGATGAGAAAAGATAGGTGGTTCCGTATTGTAATGGGCTGAAATGGCAGAGGCATGAATCTTAATTGATGAAAAGGAAAGGCCTTTGTCCAGCATCTCAGTTAGGTATTGTAAAATCTAAAGAATATTTGGTACATATGTGTCAATGCCTTGTTCCTGGTTCCAAGCACAGAATCTCTTCCATTTTTCTGCATAAGATTTTCTGGTACTGGGCCTCCTGGCCTCCAAGATAACATCCATAACAGCTTTTGAAAGAGGAGTGTTCTGAATGGCTACATTATCCGCCATGCTGCCAGATTTAAGTCCCTGAGTTGACTGTGCAGGATCTGATTGTTTTGTTGGGTCAGCAAGTGGGAAGTTTGAGGCAATATCCATGCTGGACCTTGAGACAAACTTTTTAGGATTGGGTACCAGTGCTGGCATGGCCAGTCTGGTGCAATCAGTATCATTTTTGGCTTCTCTTGTCTGACCTTTAGGAGTACCTTGGGAAGGTGAGGCAGTGGAGGAAAGGCATATACTGTTAGATTTTTCCAGCTGAAGGATAGGGCGTCCACTCTCCATGCTTGTTTGTGATAAATCCTTGTGCAAAATCTCTGTAATTGGCAATTGTGAGGGGAGGCAAATAGATCTATGTCTGGGCATCCCCATTTCCTTGTTATCATGCTGAAGACTTGTGGATCCAGTTTCCACTCGTGGGGATCCATGAGGTTTCTGCTTAGTTCGTCTGCCAGAGTATTTGTTTTTCCTGGCAGGAATTGTGCTTGCAGGTGAACTTGATAAGTCAATGCTGTGTCCCACAAGGTCATTGCTTGTCTGCAGAGGGGGTAGGAATGTGTGCCTCCCTGCTTGTTTATGTACCACATGACCGTAGTATTGTCCATCTTTATCAGTAGCTGTCCTGGATGAAGTAGATCCTTGAAAGCTGTCAGGGCATTCTGAACAGCTAGCATCTCTTTTTGATTGATATGAAGATGCATCTGGCTTGCAGGCCATGTGCCCTGAATACATTTTCCTGCCATATGGGCCCCCCAGGCATAATCTGATGCATCCGTTGTCAGTGTCTGTCTGGCTGTTGGTAAAGTGAATGGCAGACCCTTGTTGTGGTGACACGCCTGTGCCCACCATCGAAACTCCTGTTTCAGGCAGGGAATAAGGGTAATTACTGTCTCCAGGCTGTGGCAATGCTGAGTCCAAACACTTTATAGACACCATTGTAGTTTCTTCATATGCAGTCTGGCATATGGAATTAGTAGAATGCAGGATGCCATGAAGCTCAAGGCCTGCAGGATTTTCCTTGCAGATAATTGGGTCTTTGTTGCCAACTTTTTGAAGTAAGAAGTCAGTTGCCTTTGTTTGTCTGGCGTGAGATAAGCCATCTCAGCACTTGTATTTAAGCTTGCACCCAGGAATATTATCTCTTGTGAGGGTACTAGTTTTGATTTCTTTTCATTTACTGTGTATCCTAGGCAAATTAGTAATCTTTTTACAAACGCGAGATGCTTTAGAAGAATGTCTTTGTTCTCTGCTTGAATAAGGCAGTTGTCCAAGTAGGGATATATTTGAATTCCTCTTTGTCTGCAAAACGCAGTTACTGGTGCCAGGCATTTTGTGAAGTCCCTAGGTGCAGTAGATAAGCCAAAGGACAGTGCAGAGAATTGGTAATGCATTCAGCCAGCTATGAATCTGAGGTATCTTCTGCAAGATTGTCTGATTGGGACATGCAGGTATGCCTCTTTTAGGTCCAAAGTTACGAGCCAAGCCTTCTTGCCTATCATGGGCAGTAGCTGCTGTAGAGTCAACATCTTGAATTTTGGGACCTCCAGAAATGTGTTTAGAATAGGCAGGTCCAGTATTGGTCTCCAGGTTTTGTCCTTTCTGGGCAGCAAGAAAAGTCTCGAGTAAAATTCTTGCCCCTGCTCTTGTTGTGGTACTTGTTGAATGGCCCTCATGTCCATGAGGGCTGTAATTTGCTCTTGTGCCTCTGCCCATTGATTGTGTGGCAGGTCTGGCATACCTTTTGCCCTTGGTAGGGTGTGAAAATGGAACCTGTAGCCCTGGGACACTATGTTCAAGACCCACTTGTCTTGGGTAATCATTTGCCAATTTGGTGAAAAAAGTGCTAGTTTTCCCCCTAAGGGGGCTGCCAAAAGAAAAGTGCTTGGATCTGGCAGAGGAAAGTCATTGAGACTGTTTTCTGTAAGGTTGTGATTTGTCTTCTCCACTTTTGGAGGTAGGAGCACCCCATTGTTTAGGCCTGTATGAGCCTTGGGGCTGAGATCTGCCTCTGGGATGTCTGTATCTGCCTCTTTGTGGCCTATCTGACACTGGAAAGGACCAATTTTTGGAAGGCCAGTTCCTGCTAAATCTGGGTGGCTGCACCTGTAAAGTATCCTTAACTGTCTGCATGGATTTTGCTTTATCTTCCATTTTCTTCAACACCTCTTCTGCTTTAGCACCAAACAAAGTATCATGTTGTAATGGAGCATCTAATAATTTTGCTTTAACATGATCAGGTAGATTCTATTCCTTTAACCAAGCATGCCTTCTAATAACAGAACCTGTAACAGCGGCCTTGCAAAAGGCCTCCAGTGAATCATAACCACATTGCAAAGTATGCTTTCCCACTTGTTCAGTTGCATGCAATAAATCCTGCATTTCCTTGTTCTCTGAACATTCAAAATTTGTCAACATTTTCTGTTTAAGCAGTGACATTAAGTATTGCTGATACTTAAGCATATGAAACTGACAATTTAAAGCCCTTACTGCCAAGGTAGCAGAAGTGTAAACTTTTTTCCCCCATCTGTCCAGTGCCCTAGAATCCCTATCAGAGGGGACAGGGTTTTTTGCATTGGAAGCTTTGACCCCTTTGGGACCCTGAGATATAGTTTCTGGGTCAGCAGTGGGATTTTTATATAGGAATTTATGAGAATCTGGGACCCTGTAGTATCTGTCAGGCTTAGCAGGTGCAGGAGGTAAAGAGTCGGGGGATAGGCCGGACTCTGAGTATACATCATCTACAATGTTTAGAACAGGTGGAATAGCAAGCGGTCTGTGCTGAGGTAATAGCAGAAAGTCTCTGAGCCTTTTCTTAGATTCTGAGTAATCTTGGCTCTCCCAGTGGAAATGCTCCCTCATGGTAAGCAGTTTTTCCCCAAAAGAATAATCCTCAGGAGGAGAGGCTGAAGGAATGGATTCTTCAGCATCAGAATCCTCTAGGGAGGAAAAGAATAATCCTATTCAGAAGAGGAATCAGAGGAAATAGAAACCTGATCAGAAGAATCATATTCTGTCTCTTGCCTAGGCCTCTTATCAGGAGGGGGATGGGAACCCCTGATCAAAGTAATTAGGTCTTCGGCCATTTTAAGCATCTGTTTTTTAGGCATGGAAGTCTGAGTAGGAGAATGCTGTACTTGTTTCTTTGTCTTTAGAGCTGCTTTAGTCTTTGTCTTTGAAGCTGAAGATAGTTTAACATATAACTGTGTAGGTCTGAAGACACCCTCAGAAGCCGATGCCTGCTCAGTGGCTCTGGACCCATCTGAGGGAATGATTTCCGAGTGTCCAATACCTTGAGTATCCAGAGGCCCAGTCGGCGCCGCGTGGAAGTTGGAAGCGGCCTGTGGCTCTGAGGTAGCGAGCGCCAGGGGCTGAGAAAGTGCCTCACTGAGAACTGGCAACTGGCCTAACGGAGGCCTCGTCGTCGGTTTTGGACCTCGGATGCCTATCCTTTTCCTTGTCCTTGCGTTTTTTGTAAACTCCGGTCGCCGGCTGTTCTGATGGCATTATATAATTAAACTTTCGGCCAAAGTAATGAAATGCAAAATCGAACCGATGTTTAATAGTGCGTTGGTTAAATCTAGCACAAAACCGACAACTAGCAACGTTGTGATCAGGGCCTAGGCAAGGAATACCTTAAGAGTGAAAATCCTTATGAGGTATTTGCTTCCCACAAGAAATACAATTGTTAACTTTTTATGACATTGGTCTGGAGCAAGAAAAAAGTTTCCCCAACGGGGTACTTAGCTTTAATGAAGACTTCGGTTTTGAAATTCGGATTTGAAAATCTCAGGAGTCGGCTGACCGACACTTGCGAACTGCTTTTGCTTCGGGCAGCACACGGCAAGAAAGACTGAAGAAAATGGCGTCGGCTGCATCTTTTATACCCCTGGCGCACTGACGTCAAGGAAGAGGCGACAGCAGCCGACGCCAGACCAGGACTTTGGAATTCGGGCCGACTGCGGGTAGCCTGCCAGAAGGATAACCCAAGAGTAATGACTGCAACAGTGAAACACAATGAACATCATCAAACACAGCACCACAAAGATACCTAAACAAAGCAGAATAAGGTAAGTACAACTTCATCAAAATAAATGTAATCTTCCCAGAAAACTACAGCAGTATGTCTGTTAGAAAAATATGTATTAATGTGTGTATTAGCAATATGCTTAGTGCATTTAGAAGCTTGAAAAAGAGTTAACACATTTATTCTATTTCATACTGCATAAATTTGTACAAACTGCAGTTGCTTTCTGACCTTGTATTGTTAGCTAAAATCTTGCTTGTGCCTTGGAAATTTACTGAGAAGCAGGTGATTTCTGATTGCATTAGGAAAATAATGAATAGAACAATACTACTTGTATGAAACTTAGACAAGAAGTTCTTCTGTGCCATGAGAAAATACACAGCTGTAGAGGTTACAGATAATTAGTACAAAGCCTGCTTGAAAATATGAACTGCAATCAGCATTTGCTTGTATCTGTATTAGAAAAGTACATTGAAATGTAACACTGTACAATAGACGCTTGTAAACGGATTAATGGTCACCAAGGCCAGGTTGTTTTTCTGAAAAGTTTCTCACAAATCTAGTCATGTCAAAAGAACATCTGAGTAACATCTGCTGTAGAACAATACTGAAAGTTGTGTTTGATTACGTCAGCTTAGAAGGCCATGTCTTGTAAAATAGTATAAGAATGAACATACTTCCTGTTAGTAGTTAGACAAATCCTTGTATTTGCATGCTTTTGTCTCCTTGCTGCAAGTAAATTGAAGTGCCTTAACTGAACCTTACGTGTATTGGTCTTTGAAGTTTTTTCCTTTGACAGATTGGTCCTTCATACCAGAAACCTTCACTTCGCCTCGGATGAGAAAGGACAGGTGGCTTGAAATCGTACGGGGAAGAAACCACATTGGTTCTTCTTATTTGAAAAGTCTTCCAACTGAATTGTCGTACAAAAGAGGCCAGCCACTTTCTGATCTGCGACTGAAGGACGGGTTTACTCGAACCAGGTGATCAATCACGAAGGCTCAGGTAAGGTGAATCTACCTTCTTTTTCTGTTTTAGATCAGGGACTAGATTTGTATTTGTTCTGTTAGAGACTTTATTTATAAGTCAGGGACAGAAAGATTACTGTCTTGTCATAGATCAGGGAAACAGAGCAGGTAGGCAGTCATTCTGAAGAGACTATAAAAACATCCGTGGTACCACGTTAAAAATAAGGTGTTACATAACGATTAAAAGGGTAGAACAAAAATGGGTAATAATTGTACAAAAAGGTACCAAAATCCGCCGTTAACCAATGACGCGAAATACATGCAGTCACAGCGTGCTGATAATATTAAATACTACTCAAAATGGGTTAATAAGTATGAATTTGATGGTAAACTAGAAAAATCCTCACTTGTCAAACAGCTTAAAACCGATTCTAGATGTCGGGTAAAAAAGCAACGTCAATTAGGAATTCCTCAGGCACATAGGTGGATTGAGGAAGTAAACCGAAGGGAACAAAAGAGTAATAATTCAAAAGCAATGTTTTTAGATAAGGAGGACAAAAACGCCTCCTTTACCAGAATATGAGGCAAGTGAACGAGTTAGTCCACCCCTGCGATATCCTGCTGTGACTATGAGTAGAGACACTACAAAAGTGAAACCGTTTATTAGAGATCCCGTCGAGACCAGGTCTCGAACACGGGCAGGAAACTCAAAAGGGGACATTGAGTTATATCAAATGGGTAGAAATTCACAATTTATGAGTGAAGAAGAAATATGCCCACTTATAGAAGTGCCTAATCCTCAGGCACAGCAAGAAGGTCAGGACCCAATTCTTCTAGTGTATAGACCCTGGACTCCGGAAGACATCTGGAAAGCCACTGAGGGAATTCCCCATCCAAAAGTTAATTTTAGAAAGTTCTTAGAAGATTTGCAAGGAATGAGGCTGAGTTATAATTTAAACGGAGAAAAGGTAGAAAAAGTAGTCAGACAAATTGTGGGACCAGATTGGCACATGATTAGTGGCGACTGGAATCCCCGTGATATTGCGCTCAAGGCCCCTCCCACATAGCAGTGCAGAATTAGACAACAGAGTGAAAGGTCTTACAGACCGAATCTCTGAAAAATGGAAGCCTAGGGCATACTGAACTTGCATTAATCAATGCATCCAACAGGAAGGTGAAGCTATTGACCGATATTATGCCAGACTATTAGAATATTTTAATAACCATTGTGGAATGCAGGTTCCCGAAGATCAGACACACGATTCCCCATACGAGCAGCAGCTAAAGAATGCATTTTTGAAAGGCAGTATTGCACCTATAAGCAGCTTTATTGCAAAACACAAGGTAGATCATCATACAAGCATGTTACAGTCATTGCTTGAATAAGCTAGACATGCCGAAAGGCATTTTAATAGCAAAAAGAAAAAGAAAGTCCAAGTATTTTCTGTAGAAGATGGAGCAAAAGTATATGTAGTACAGTCTGGGAAAAAGGGCAAGAAAAATGCCCAGGGAAAGAAACAATATGATCAATGATCAGAGGACTTTGAAGGGCGAAAGAAAAGGGGTGAATGTTTTAAATGCGGTAAGAAAGGACACTTGGCAAGGGATTGCAAGAAAAACAAGAAGGCAACCACGGAGGATAAGGAGGGTGAGGACTGACTATATGATAGTCAGGAATCACTAGAAGGGGATAGCAGAGAAAGGACAAATGAGTATGTGATAGAGGGAGTAAAGAATGTGACAGAAGAAACAGAGGAAGTGCAAGAAGTCACGGATAGTGAAGAAAATGAAATATTGGATTTGGCTTTATTGAGCTTAGAGCTCTATTTAGCAGACACGAAACCAGAAGTTACACTCCTGGTAGAAGGGAGGGAAGTCAGATTCTTGTGCGACTCAGGGGCATCACGGACGCTGGTACATCCCTCCAAACTGCCAGAGAATTCAGAGTCACCTGATTATATATTAGTGAAAGCAGCTAATGGACAGCTGTATCGGGAGCCCCTTTCCCATAATATTGTGATAACTGATCTTGTATCAGGATTGACCCAGAAAAGCAAAATTGTTGTATCTGCAAAATGCCCAGTAAACCTCTTGGGCAGAGACCATATGCAGCTATTTGGTATAGCAGTAGTTCCAACTATGCAGGGTATGGAAGCACAGTGACAAATTTATACCTTTGCAGTACAACCAGAGGGTGAAATGTTTTATTGGTACAGCCAGGACTTAGTTATGACTGGTCCAGGGGCAGTGACCGAAGAGTTGATGAACACAGCCATCAGTAAGTTCCCCTCCCTTGACATTGATAAACAGCATTTGTTGCACTGTACTCTGTATTATTGTAATAAACCAGGACCTGATAAGGAATATGAGCAAGAATTGTTTAGAAATCGTGCAAACAGATTGGTATTACGTAATCTGTACTGGGCCACAGAAGGGAACAGTGTAGCCAGCTGTTCATTGCCCCAGGAGTTCTTTGCACTCTATAAATCTAATTACCACGTTAGCTTAACCAAGGACAAGAATGTAAAATGGGTAGACTTAGGAGAAAAAGTCACGAGATGGGAAAAACAGACAGAGTTAGAACTATCAGAACAAGGAATACAAGTGCAGAAGCTGAATTGGATAACTCAGACCCACCCAGCTGTACACTTGCAGTCTAGCAAGGACAGCTGATTGGCACTCCTATTGAAGGAGGAAGAGAATGCTTTACAGAATATACCAGAAAATCTCTGGTCGACAGGAAAATCAGATGTGGAAGATGTGGATAAGGAAGGTGTGCTGGTGGAATCTCCTGATTCACCATGTAATACACCCTTATTTCCTGTTAAGAAAGCGAATGGAGAGTGAATCTCCTGATTCACCATGTAATACACCCTTATTTCCTGTTAAGAAAGCGAATGGAGAGTGGCATATGGTCCAAGATTTACAGGCTGTAAATGACGCAGTAATACCAAGGGCACCTACGGTGCCAAACCCACACACCCTGTTGAATGATTTAAAACCTCAACAGAAATATTTTTCTGTGGTAGATATCAGCAATGCGTTCTTTTCGATACCAATACACCCTGACAGCCAGCATTGGTTTGCATTCACATTTCAGGGGAAGAGGTATA
This sequence comes from Protopterus annectens, assembly GCF_019279795.1. NCBI lineage: Eukaryota > Metazoa > Chordata > Ceratodontiformes > Protopteridae > Protopterus > Protopterus annectens. The sequence continues at coordinate 595,719,210 of NC_056727.1, read as the reverse complement.
CATATACGTGACTGCCACAGGGGTATTGTGAAAGTCCAACAATATACTCACAAGACATGGCAAGCAACTTGGCGGGGTTTACCCCACTGAGAGGTAGTCAGATTTTGCTTTATGTTGATGATATCCCTGCTGGCGTCCCCCACCCAGCAAGACTGTAAAGAAGATACCATAGCGCTATTACAATTTTTAGCCACTGAAGGACATAGAATAAACAAAAATAAACTGCAGCTTTGGAAAAAACAAGTTAAATACCTAGGATATGCAATATCCAAGGAAGGTAGGACATTAGATGAGGACAGAAAAATAGTGATTTTGCAAGCACCAAAACCCACTACCAAGAAGGAAATTATGTCCTTCCTGGGTACGACTAATTTTTGTCGGAGTTGGATTCCAAACTATGCCTTGGAATCTGCACCGTTGACTAACCTGATTTATAAAAAGCCTATGGCAGCACAGGATTTGCTATAATGGACACCAGAAGCAGAATCTGCTTTCTGCAAACTGAAACAGTTAATAGCGTCCTCATTAGTTTTGGGATTACCAAACTATCATAAACGTTTTTTCCAAACTGTAGATTGTAAGCAAGGTTATATGACATTCAGTATTAACACAGCAGCATGGGGACAAACAATGCCCTATTGCTTATTATTCATCACAACTGGACCCAGTGGCACGGTCTTTACCTCACTGTGTACAAGCAGTAGTTGCAGCTGCAATGGCAGTACAGGCTTCGGCCTCAGTAGTGTTGTTCCACCCTCTCACATTGAGAATGCCGTCGCGATTATTTTACTGCAAGAGAAAGTAGTATAACTTTCCCCTGCTAGGCATCTTTCCTGTATGACTATATTGTTGAGCCAACCTCATATGACAATCGAACGATGTATAACTTTGAACCCTTCTTCCTTGCTCCCAACGCCTGTAGATGGCACACCACACAGCTGCCTGCCGGTGATTGAGCAAAAGACACTGCCTAGAAAAGATCTTACGGATGTTCCCTTGGATGATGCTGAGGTGACATACTACGTGGACGGCTCATGCAAAAGGGGTCCTGCAGGACAGAACCTAGTAGGATATGCAGTAGTTTCTGACACAGACATTACAGAATCAAAATGTTTACCACATAGTTTATCTGCACAGGCAGCAGAATTGATTGCCTTGACACGGGCAAGTACTTTAGCAAAGGGTAAATGTGTGAACATTTTTACTGACAGCCAGTATGCTTTTTCTACTGTACATGTTTTTGCGCAACAGTGGAAAAATCGAGGAATGATAACATCTACTGGCAAACCAATCAATCATGCACAGTTTATTTTAGATCTTTTAGAATCTATTCAGTTACCTCAGAAAGTAGCTATTTGTAAATGCACAGCTCATACCAAGCAACAGGACAGGATTTCAAAAGGTAATGTGAGAGCTGATACAGCTGCAAAGCAGGCAGCTTCAGAAGTATTTCTTTTGAATGAGGAATTACAACCCTCTGAGATTTTAGACTTAGAAATGTTAAAGACAATGCAAACACTTAGTATGCAAACTGAAAAACAAAGATGGGTAAAACGAGGAGCAATTCTCGAAAAGGGGCTGTACATCTCTAAAGAAGGGAAACAGATATTGCCGTCTAATTTGTTTAGATATGCAGCTTTGTTGAGCCATGGACAGTGCCATGTCTCAACAGGGGTTCACGACGTATGGATTCACAAATTACTGTAAAAAATTCTGTTCGTTATGCCACACCTGTAATAAACATCATGCACAAGGGGCGTTAAAGCCCAAGCAAGGGAGTTTCCCTACACCACTGTATCCCATTTCATACTATTTGTATGGATTTCATAGAGTTGAATAAATGTGAAAATAAGAAGTATTGTCTTGTCATTGTAGATATATTTTCCAGATGGGTGGAAGCCTTTCCAACTAAAGATCCAGACGCTACGACCGTGGCCAAAGTTCTTGTTAAAGAAATCATCCCTAGATTCGGCATTCCGGAAAGGATCTACAGTGACAAAGGCGCACACTTCGTGAATCAGACCATACAGCAGTTAAGTAAACATTTTTGCATTTCCCTAAAAAATCATTGTGCATATCACCCTCAATCAGCAGGGCTAGTAGAGAGACATAATGGGATTTTAAAGAGCAAGCTAAGAAAATTAGTAGCAGAAACGCAGAGAAACTGGGTGTACTGTCTGCCCCTGGCACTGTTGAGCATGAGAACTGTTCCGAATGCTAAAGGATTGACTCCTTCTGAAAAGCTCTTTGGCAGGGCTTACTATATACCTCAGTGGAAATCTCTCATGCCTGCAGACCAGGAAGCTGACAGTACATTAGCAGAGTATATTGCGTAATTTGTTAAATTCTAAACATTTGTTACAGTTAAATTCTGTTTCAGATAAAGAAGGAACCAGACCGTCAGAAGTGGCAGTGCCCCCTGGAGCGTGGATCTGGCTGAAGGTGGTCAAAAAGAAGAATTGGGCATCTCTGAAGCGGGAAGGTCCATATCAAGTGCTTTTGTCAACACCCACTGCAGTCAAAATCGTGGAGCATGCCTCTTAGATCCACCTGACGCACTGTAAATTAGTTAAAAACTTTGAACTGGAAAGATATCTTGTTACATGCCAAGAGCAAAAATGATAGAGTCCAGAAGAAACAGGAATGCTGAACAACCCTTTCCTCAGAAGTATTGCAGAATCATCCTGTCAACTGTATTTGTGACAAAAATCTTTTTGTTGTGGCCTTTCCTTTTCCCAGCCACACAGTCTGAACTGAATAAATGTGAAGCGTTACTCAAACTGGCATCCAAACTTTAACACTTACCAGGCAATTAAATATGTGTATGCTGAGACTTTCGAATTGCTGGATTTGCACAGCTTTGCCGACAGCATATGGGGGGGTTATTAATGACTACAGTCCCCCTACGGATCAATGAGACCTGGGAGAACTTGATTTATGATACCTCAACCATTACAGCACAAGATAAAATAGCATTGCACTTGTCTGTTCCACAAAAGGGAACTGTGTGTTTTTATAAAAATGATACTGTTCAAGTGGGTTGGAGCAATTACAATGTGACTGTTCCTTATAGATGTTACACTAAAGGTAACAAAGTAGATCTTTATTGTAATACAAACTATGATTCATTTCTTGGAATGATGCACAATACACTTGATGAAGTAAAACATAATTCTGTTCTTTATAAACAGCTGTCTACAATTGATAGAAAAATGTTTCATGCAGGGCGAGTGTATATTCATAGCAAGGTTACTACTAAAGTAGAGGATTGTTATTTTGTGTGTGGCAGAAAGGCATACAAATGGTTACCTGAGAATTGGTCCGGCAGTTGTTTTTTGGGTTACCTGGTTTCAGCCATACGACACACTGCAGTTTTGCCTCATGGGAAAATTCGAAATGTCCGAGAAGTCGTCAAGAAACCTGTAAATCCAGTGGGACAAATCGATGCATGTTGGAAAGACCATCACTCTTTAGGCAAAGGACTGACACACATGGACTTGAGTGATAGCGTTATATCGTGGGCAGGCATATTACCAGCATATGGATCAGTGAAGTCGATTTGGGAGCTGAGAAAACTGTCAAAACTTCTCGAAGTAATGAGCAATGCAACTTTTTCTGCTCTCGAATTGGTGACTGATGAACTGAATGCTATGAGAACTGTAGTGCTCCAAAACCGCATGGCTCTCGACTTCACCATAGCGGCGAGAGGTGGTACATGCGCTTTAATCCAAGAAGAATGCTGTTCGTATATTCCTTACCATAAACACGAGATAGACAATCATCTTGAGGTAATTCAGCAAGTGTCGGTCATGACCAAACCAGGCCCAAACCCACTGACGGACTTTTTCCAGAACTGGTTTGGGGGGTGGGGTACCATCCTAATGAACATCCTGATTGCCATTTGTGTAGGTATGCTCCTACTGGGAGTATGTGTTTGTTGTGGTATCCCCTGCATGAAAAGACTGGTTAAAGACCTAATAGACATTTCAGTTTCTGAAACCTTATATCAAAGTACTGAGTTTGAAGAACTGTTAAAAGACTAAAAATGCTTTCATAAGTTTAAACTGAATGACTCTCTCAACTGCAAATCCTGAGTGCAGGAGGTTAGGAGAAGAAAACAAACTGTTTATGCTTATTTTGAAAGTAGAATAAAAGTATTAATAGGGGAGGAAATGTTAGAAAAATATGTATTAATGTGTGTATTAGCAATATGCTTAGTGCATTTAGAAGCTTGAAAAAGAGTTAACACATTTATTCTATTTCATACTGCATAAATCTGTACAAACTGCAGTTGCTTTCTGACCTTGTATTATTAGCTAAAATCTTTCTTGTGCCTTGGAAATTTACTGAGAAGCAAGTGATTTCTGCTTGTGTTAGGAAAATAATGAATAGAACAATACTACTTGTATGAAACTTAGACAAGAAGTTCTTCTGTGCCATGAGAAAATACACAGCTGTAGAGGTTACAGATAATTAGTACAAAGCCTGCTTGAAAATATGAACTGCAATCAACATGTGCTTGTATCTGTATTAGAAAAGTATTTTGAAATGTAACACTGTACAATAGATGCTTGTAAACGGATTAATGGTCACCAAGGCCAGGTTGTTGTTCTGAAAAGTTTCTCACAAATCTAGTCATGTCAGCATAAAATCTGAGTAACATCTGCTCTAGAACAATACTGAAAGTTGTGTTTGATTACGTCAGCTTAGAAGGCCATGTGTTGTAAAATAGTATAAGAATGAACATACTTCCTGTTAGTAGTTAGACAAATCCTTGTATTTGCATGCTTTTGTCTCCTTGCTGCAAGTAAATTAAAGTGCCTTAACTAAACCTTACGTGTATTGGTCTTTGAAGTTTTTTCCTTTGACAATGTCTCTAAGATCAACACCTATAGAACTAAGTCAAACATAACTAAGGATTTAATAAGTGTGCTATCAATGCATACCTATTCAAGGAGGCAAACATCAGTGAGTGTGTATGTGGTTGTGGTGGCAAAGTTTCACTACTGACACCACTAAAACTACTTATCCATTGACACACAGTGGCCATGTCACCTATAAGCAAGGGCAAGCTCTGTTTTGAGCTTGATATTGTACTGCCCTTCTACTCGAGATGCTGCAGTCTCAGAGCTGTAATAAGGGGTTTTAGGAAAGAACTGCGGTGGTGGTGCTGCGGTAGCGCTGTCACCTTACAGTTAGACGTTGCCTGTTCGATTCTCAGTTAGAGCTTCTTCTGTGTAGCGACATGCGTGAATGGGCGTTCCTTTGTTGAAGGTTGTGCGTTAGGCCCGGCAAGCCAGTACGTAAAAATTTACTGCCAATCATTAGTGGACCGGAGTTCCGCTGTAGCGACCCCTAACCGGAAAAAGCCGAAAGACACAATCAAACAAGGAAAGAAGCCCACACACTGGAGTGGATGCAGGAGGGCTTAGTATCTGATATTAATGACATCAGGAAGCTTCAGTCTTCCGACGTTCATTGTGGAGTACTTCACTCTGTTGCACATTCAGCATAATACTTCTGATCTACTATGTGTTAACTACAATGGTTGAGAAACTGTAGTATAACCAAACTCAAGCCATGAAGTAGCAGAGATAAGCATTTATTATGATAAAGATGTTTGCATATACAAATCTAAAGTAAAATAAGGTCATGTTCTCACTCTCTGTGAGCAACTGTCCAACAGTGCAGGAGTTTGGACAAGGACAGAAGATACACAAATCCACAGGGTGGATGTCTCATCTCTGGCCATTTAACATTTCCTATGCACTGAATCAGTTGTCTAAAGGGATGGGATCAACTGGAAAAGAAAGCATAGAATTCCTGGGACCCAGAATAACCCACAGCTTGAGACCTGATGAAAATGTAAGAGATCCAAGAAAAACCCTGGCATCCCTGAGATGTGGACACAGGGCAACAGTGGGAGAAGAATGTTACCAATTGCTTCTTTCTAAACCAAATTTAATATGTTTAACTGAATAGCACAGATAAATGAGAACAAAGGCTAGGGAATTTATAGTCAAATTAAGGAAGTTCAAAAGTACAGTTGTGAGAAGTACTCACCATTAAGAAAAAAATTCAAAGAAAGATAAAAGAAGTAATAGGCCAAAACATTTGGGCATTACTTGCAAGCAAAGCAGCATCAGTTCAACAATTTTCATCTAATAGCCGTAATACTGTCTTTGAATACCAAAGTGACCCTAGTGCCACCATACATATGGTATTCAACAGCACAAGGATCTTTAGTGTTAAACACATTCTTCAGCTGTTAGAGATCAGGAAAATAACTGTAGGATGAGTCTAGAGCAGAAGCTGCCATTAAAAAAGGGATAATTAGTGCAGCATATAAAATACTGCATAATAACTATAATAATAAATCAGAATTGGTGAGAAAAGATTGGGAAGCGAGAATGGAAAATCAGTTTACAAGGGAACAAAGGGAGCACATATGTATGACATCAAAGTATGCAACAAAGTCCAGAAGGTTCAGGATTTTTGCATGGAAGTGTTTGCATAGGTATTTTTATAACCATGCAAACTTCAGATAATTCTTCCTCAGGTAAGCAGCAATCCCTGGATGAATGAAAGGAAAAAAAGAGAGATAATAAGGAACATGTTTTATGGGAATGTACCAAGCTGGGAGATTTAAAAAAAAATCTCTACAAAGTACTTTGTCAGAAATGCTGGAGGAACAAATGACTGTAGCTAAGGAAATGATTCTTTTGAGCTGCAGAAGTATGGCTAAGGTGGGGCAAAGGGGGCAGCTGCTCTGGAGGCAGTATGTTTGGAGAAGCAATTGGGACACATTGTCAATGGGTAGTGAGTGCAGTGCCAGCATTAATTTCTGTACCAGCATTTCTCAATGCAAATACAGAAATTAATGCTGATGCTGCTATTGTGGTCAGGTCACAGCACTTTGTGTGTGGTACAATTTACAGCAAGCTAGTAGCACAATTTAAATGTAGCAAATATTCTACTATAATTGTTTTTTTTTTCTGCAGTAGTAGCACAGTAGGATTTTTTTTCCTTCAATGTGGGGTTGAGGGGCAACAGACCAGGGAATGACACAGGGGGGAAGATCAGCCAGCTATGGCTTTGTTGAGCTGGGATACAAGATTTGAACTGCCTACACATAGTTAGGCCATGTTAAGTTTAATGTCACTGGCTGCCAAAAAAATACTAGAAACTGGAAATCAAAATATAAACCAGCTGTAAATGAAGTGCTGAATATTGTAAAGGAGATAAAAGATTTGGAAGTAGGATCTTTAGAAAAGGACAGGAGAAAATGACATTACCCCCACCCCACCGCGCACACGCACGCACACACACACAATCATCCTCACTTGTGTTCTAATGCTAACCATAAACATGTCCCTAATCCAAGTCCTGCAACTTACTTTTCAAAAAATACTTTTCCCAAACATTGCCACTATTTACACAAATTGTGTCTGACGCTGCTGTTAGTATTTTTTTTTCTTATCTTTGTACTTAAACTAATCATAAAAGGATACTGGATAAATCTATATATGTCTATACACGACAGATTTACAGATATATAAAGATATCTACACACACACACACACACACACACACACACACACACACACACACACTCACTATCACCCACATATCTCCATATAAAGAAGATTAATTGTGCCAGTACAGTTTGTGAACTATGTATAACTGTACAGTAATAATCTCAAACTACAATGTAACACCAAAAAAAAAAGGGATGGAAGGAGAGAGGGTACCTTTACTGTAACAGAGACCTCTCTTTGATGAATTACTCTTAATGCAAGTACCTCACACAATTAACTTATACAGATGAGGGTAAGTGTACCAATTAATTATAACATTTGGGCAAAATCCAAAGCATTAATAATTAAACTCTAGAAGGTACACAATTACAGGACCCATAACAAAGCCATGTTAAATAATGTCTTACCTCAAGACTGATCTTCCAACTTTAATTATTTGCATACATTCAGAGAGGTTCATGTTGCTCCCTCCAATAAAAAAAATGACAGGAAACATCTATAAAGAATGCTGTAGAAGTAGATATAGCCCTTACAGAATGAGCTCTATCAAGGCCTTAAAGATCAAGTTTAAGGCTGTGAATGGATATAATAGAAACAATTACCATTCTCCTGAGTGCATCTTTGTGGTTAGGATCACTAATCTGTTCTAAAAGAAAACCCTTGTCATTTTGCTTTCTCAAAACAATTAAGTTTTAAAATTCCCGTGAATACTGGAAACTGGAGAAAAGAAAATCTGCTATCACATTCTCTCCATGGGGATGTTCAGATCACATTGATGATGCCTTCTAGTGGCCATACAGAAAGCAATTCAGCTTTTTATCAGTGGTCGGAAACCCCAGTATCCCAAATCCCCTCCAACACAAATGAAACAGTAGAGACTTTCAATTTCCTAATCAATTTTTTAAGTACTTAATTTAACTAACAGTTTGGCAGATGACTGTTTGCAATTGTGTGACAATTTTCAATTAAATAATTGAGACGTGCACCAATAATGATGTCATTATGTCCTGACAGACGTAATAATTTATAACTATGCCAGTCAATGTCCAGGCTCCATTTTCCAGTAATTCGTGGGAATTTTAAAACGTAATTTTTTGGTGAAAGCAATATGACAAGGATTTTCTTTTATGATAGATTAGTGAGCACAACCACAAAGATGTGATTGGGAGCACTATAAATGTTTCTATGATATCTGTTCAACGGTTTAAATGAGAAGTTATGTACCTACCATAACGTTCCATGTTAGTTGTCTTCTCTCGCCTTCTTTCTTGCTTGATGGGTTCGGAGCCGATCCTCGGCTCCGACTCGGCACTTGCTAAGCTCGAGAGTCACTTTTACCAGCTTGAGGCAGCCCCATATCCCATGATGCAAGGCGGTAAGTACCCAGATCTCGTTTGATGACAAAAGGGCAATAGCACCTAGCATAATAACTTCCCAAAGGAAGAAAGAAGGAGAGAAAAAACCTGCAGGATGGTAGAAGGACCAGCTCTGTATGGTCTTCAGAAGTATAACTCCTTGTAGAGAAAGGTCTGTCCAGGCCTGGGGGAAGGAGGGAGGGTCGCAAGAAAGAAGGCGAGAGAAGACAACTAACATGGAACATTATGGTGGGTACATAACTTCTCAATGTTAAGTTGTCAATCTCGCCTTCATTCTTGCTTGATGGGACCGCGTCCCTAGCACCTCTATCCTGGGTGGCTCAATGGAACAGACTCTTGAGAACTGTAGAGCCAAAACTGGCTCTGTCCCTGGAGGCCAAATCCAATTTGTAATGGGAAACAAATGTATGAGGAGTGGCCCAAGTGGCTGCTGCACAAATAGTGTCTAAAGGAAGTCTAGCTTGAAAGGCTGTAGAAGTAGCTAAGCTTCTGGTTGAATGTGCTTTTGGTTTGGAGCACAGCTGTTTTCCCCTGAGCCGATAAATTTCAGAGATGACAGAAGAAAGACATCTAGACAAGGTCACTTTTGAGACAGGAAGGCCTTTCTTGTTATCAGCATAGGAAACAAAGAGTTGATCGGATTTCCTGAATTGTCTTGTTCTGTCCAAATAATATCTGAGTTGGCGGTGGACATCAAGATAATGTAATTTTTGTTCCGATCTGTTTGAATAGTTTGGAAAAAACACAGGGAGATCAATGGCTTGATTCAAATTAGTCTTTGAGGCGACCTTAGGCAAAAAGGTCGGATTAGTTCTCAATGATACTCTGTCTTTGTGGAAGACTAAATAGGGGGGGGGCGAACAGATAGAGCATGAAGTTCAGACACCCTCCTAGCTGATGTAATAGCAACCAGGAATAAAGTTTTCCATGAAAGAAATTTCAGGGAACAAGAAACAGCTGGCTCGAAGGGGGGAAGAATCAAAGATGTCAGCACTAAATTTAGGTCCCATTGAGGAGGAGGACTCCTGACTGGAGGCTTCAGGAAGAAAATTCCTTTCAAGAAGGCTCTACAAAGCCTGTGGGACATAATGTTGTGATCTGCGAACCCGACATGAAAGTTCGAGATAGCAGCCAACTGAACTTTGACTGTGGAAGAAGAGGAGCCCGCGTGAAAAATCTCCGCTAAGAAATCCAAAACTGCTTGAACTGGAGCAGTGAAGGGATCAATATTCTTGGCTTTAGCCCAATAAGAAAAATGTTTCCATTTGCTAGTATAAATCCTCCTGGTAGAGGATTTTAAGGAAGCTACTATGATGTCTCTAACAGGGTTAGAGATCATAGGAAGCCTGGCTAAGGAAGGAAGTGGAGCAACCATACTGTGAGGTTGAGAGAAGGGATAGACCGGTGCAGCTGACCGGATTGGTGAATCAGAAGATCTGGCACTGGGTCCAGATGCCACGGCTGCACCAAAAGGTGACGATGAAGGAACGGAAACCAAATTTGTCGAGGCCAATAAGGAGCAATGAGAATCAATTTGGCTCTCAAAACGGTTGCTTTCTGGATAACTTGAGGGATCAGAGGAAATGGAGGAAAGGCATAAAGAAGTCCCTGGGGCCAATCCTGGGTCAGAGCGTCTCTGGGGAGGTGGCCTGGCAGTGGGAAGAGAGAAGAAGTCTGGGCATTTGCTGTTTTGGGGAGTAGCAAAAAGATCGCAACATGGGCGACCCCATTCCAGAAAAACCTCTTCCACTATAGATTGTTTGAGAGACCACTCGTGAGGCATGAGAATAGCTCTGCTCAATCTGTCCGCTAAAATGTTGGTTTTCCCAGGGATATGCGTTGCTACCAGAAACCGATGAGAGGAGATCGCCCATTGCCAAAGTCTGAGTGCTTCTCGACACAAGGGGTAGGACTTGGTTCCGCCCTGTTTGTTGACATACCAAACTACAGACATGTTGTCTGTGTGGACTGCAATTGTCCCTAAGGGAAGAAAGTTGTTGAGGGCTTGCAATGTTAAAAGCACTGCTCTCATCTCTAGGACATTTATGTGCAGGTGGTATTCGAAAGGTTGCCACGTCCCATGAACCATCCTGCCCTGATAATGCCCCCCCCACCCGATCAGGGAGGCATCCGTAGTGACAGTGGCTACCGGGGATGGGGGTACAAAGTGTCTGCCTTGGTGAATCTGGGGAGAAGTGATCCACCAAGCAAGATGATTCTTGCAAATCTGTGTCACCAGTATTTGGTGACGCATTGGAAGTTGTTGGTAAGACCACTGAATGAACAACATCCATTGAAGAAGGCGCATATAGAAGCGAGCCAGGGGAAGAAGGGTAATGGCCGCAGCCATGAGGCCTAACACCTTTAGAACCATTCTGGCCTGTACTTTCTTGCTGGCTAGAATGATCCTGACGTGATTTTGAATGTCTGAGATTCTTTGATCTGTAAGGGTAGCTGACATCCGAACAGTATTTAAGTTTGCGCCTATGAAAGTAATAGACTGGCAGGGCAATAAGGATGATTTTTCGGAGTTGATCGAAATGCCCAATTGAGAACAAAGATTTATTGTGTAATCCCTGGCTTGAAGAAGCTGATGCCTGGTGGTGGCTGAAAGGAGCCAGTCGTCGAGATATGGAAACACCTGGAATCCTTGACATCTCAGGTGAGCCATGACCACTGCCATACATTTGGTGAACACTCTGGGGGCTGTAGTGAGACCAAAGGGCAGGGCTCTGAACTGGAAATGACTGGACCCCAGCCGAAAGCGGAGAAATCTCCTGGAGCGTCTGTGAATTTTTATGTGATAGTACGCATCCTGAAGATCTATTGAGCGCATCCAGTTGTCCTTCTGTAAGAAGGGCAGAATTGACTGAAGAGTGACCATTCGGAATCTTGTCTTCCTGACAGACTTGTTGAGTCTGCTGAGATCCAATATTGGTCTCCAGTCTCCCGTCTTCTTGGGGACCAAAAAGAACCTTGAGTAGATTCCGGGCTCTGAATGATCTGTTGTAATTGGCTGAATGGCTCTTTTTTGCAGAAGTTTTAAGACTTCTAACTCTGCAATTTCCCTTAGACCGGGTGGTACATCTGGAAGGGAATTTGAGTGAGAGAAAGGACTTTCCTCGAAAGGAATTTTGTAACCCTCGGATATGATCGACTGTACCCATCTGTCTTGAGTGAGGGAGCGCCAGGCTTCTGGGTACAGCGATAGTCTTCCCCCGACTGCCTCCAAGGATGGACAGTCGGGCAACATCTCAGGGATGCTGAAAGGGCTTGTCAGAGAGGCTCTCTGCTTCCCTGGTTCTGTGGACCCCCTCTGCCTCTAGAGCGTCTGTTATTGTTACCCCCTCTGCCTCTAGGGGTAAACTGACCACGTGAATCTGGCATGACTCCTTGGGATTTGCGGAACCACATTTTGCCACCCTTCTGTCCTTTAGGGTAAGGTCTAGAAGGGGGTGGAAAAACGGACCCCTACGGCAGAAAGAGTCTTGCCGTCCTGCTCACACCTGGTCAACGTTTCCTTCACTTGAGGGCCAAACAAAGCTGAACCATCAAAGGGAGAGTTTGTGAAGGACGCCTTAAAGGGATCTGCAAAATTACAGAGCCGCATCCAGGCTTGGCGTCTAAGAGCCACACCTGTACCTGCGGCCCTACTCGCTCCATCTGCTGCATATGATATCAGTAGCATGGAGGAGTTAGCAATAGAATTAAGGGTTCCTAGCTGCGAAGCAATTTTTTCTTGAGCCCCTGCAGCTGTCGGATCCTGTACTACTTCACCTAGCTCCTTAAGGATATCCCTCTGGAGTCTGGTGAAGTGACATAGGTAGTTCAGCGAACGCATAGCAAAGGTCGCTGAAGAGAACATCCGCTTACCATACCTATCCATAGTCCTAGAGTCCTTGTTAGGAGGATGGACAGGAACGGAAGGATCTGCAAGTTCCTTTTTAGTGGCAGCCGCCACCACCATGGCATCAGCAGGGACACCTTTCGTGAGGAATTGCTTGTCCGAAGGGGCAGTAATAACTTTTGAAGGCCCCCTAGGGACTGGCTCTACAGAGTCAGGAGCAGCCCAAGCCTTTCGAGCAATCACCTGCATAAGGGGGTCGAAAGGCGGAGACACCCAGGAGGTGGAGGGCCGAGATCCAAACGCCTCCAGGTATACCGACTCATCCTCAGAGGGATTATTGGAGGGCCAGTTTCCCCTCTGTTTAAGGAGTTCTAGGATGTCTGAGAAAGAGACATCCTCAGAGGGGGATCTTGGGGATCCCTCCGAATCATCTAAGTCAGTATCTGAAGTGATAGACTCAGGGGAGTCTACGTGTTTCCTCTTACAGGTCCTCTTGTGCGGAGGATCCCCTGACTGATCAGGAGAATCCTCGGAAGAGGGAGTTCTTCCCAATGGGGAAACCTGAGGCGGAGGATCTCTGGGTCCGGGAGCAAGAGAAGTGGCAGAGATATCGACAGGCACCATAGAGGGAGGAGCTAAGGGAACAGACTGCTGGCTGAGTCCAGTGGCCAGCACACTCTTCATCACCTCGAAGGCTCCCCTCCCAGGGAGGTCCGAGAGAACCCGTTCCGAAGAACCAGGAACTCCAGGGTCCACCAAGAGGGAAGGCTCCGAGGCAGATGTCGGAGCCGAGCTCACCAAGGCCGAGGCTCCAAGGGGAAGAGTGGGGTCGGACAAGGGTCCGATGCCACTCACCCCCTCAGAGGAGACCAGGGAAGCCTGACCACCGAATCCCTCTAAGGAAGGTCTCGAAGAGGAGATAAGAGTAGAGGCTGAAGGAGCAGAAGGGGGTATCTGTCCCTCAGCCGTAGCAGAAACCATTCCAGAAGACTCCAACTCCAAACTCTGGGGTAGAGTCGAAGGAGGAACTGCAATGGGGTGTGGACTAATAGTCGTCTGTTGAGACGGACTATGTAGCATCTGGGCCAGTGCCTGTGATTTTAACAATCTACTGACCACTCTCTCTAAATCATGGTCAGAAAGCCTGGATGACCTGGATGATCGGCTCCGATGGCTCCGTTCCGAGAGGAGAGGAGATGCCGGAGCCGAGAGTATCGGTTCCAAGGAAGGGGACCTAGACCTCTTCCTCAAAGGAACCATCGTAGCCGACGAAACTATGGAAGCTGTCGGAGCCGACAACTTTTCGGCACCGACAGAAAGTTTCGATGCATCGGCTCTGGCCGGAGCCGATACAGTCATAAAAGTAAGGGTGTCGGAGCCGGTCGGCGCGCGGCCTGAGCCACATGGTGATCGGAACCGATCGGAGCCGACACCGAAGTGGCCAAACCAGAATCGGCACCGACAGCCATCGGTGCCAAAGGTTTGTGCAAACCAGAATCGGCTCCAGCCGGAGCCGATCTCGACTCTGAAAGAGTCGGAGCCGAGGCCGCAGGCTTGGACACAGAAGCCTGGGCCTTGGAAGACTTAGAAGTCTTAGATGGAGCCGACTTAGCCGGAGAGCCCTCCGGCTTAAGTAGGCCCCTCAAAATAAGCTTATTTCTCCTTTCCTGCAGGACTCTCTGGCTAAAAGAATGACAAATCGCACAGGAGTCCTGCAGGTGGAGAGGTCCCAGGCAGTATAAGCAAGAAGTGTGACCGTCTGTCAGAGACATCTTCTGACAGCACGAGTCACACTTCTTAAAGCCTGAGACCCTTTCCTTAGACATGGTGTAAAAAACACACACACACAACACCTGTCCAAGAAATATTACACTCTCAAAAATGAGAAAAAACTATTCTCTCACACACACACACTAACAAGGGGGGGATGGGATGGTAGAAGGCCTGACTAAAAACTTTAAAGGAGAGAGGGAATTTTAGTCAGAAAAGGAGTAAAACTAGTGTAAAACTATTAAATTTAAGTTTAAAATTAACTTTAAACTGAAAAAGGGGCAAAAGCAGTAGTGTATAAATCACTTACCAGGAGCTGGTAAAAGGAGGACCTCATCAGCGAAGCGGCAAACGAGATCGGGTACTTACTGCCTTGCATCATGGGATATGGGGCTGCCTCGAGCTGGTAAAAGTGACTCTCGAGCTTAGCAAGTGCCGAGTCGGAGCTGAGGATTGGCTCCGAACCCATCAAGCAAGAATAAAGGCGAGATTGACAACTTAACATCTTTATTTTTAAAGAGTTTTGTTTTACTAAACATAAAAGTTAATGCAATGGGCCAATCACTTTGAAAGTGTTCTATAGCAGGAAAATCTTCTTCCTTTTCAAAAGCCACAAGTTTTTTTCTTCTTCATGAAATAATAAATCCTTTTGGTGCAATACTTGTCTATCTGACAACATCTAAGGAATACAACATACTCTTCTATCCAGCATTATGATGTGTAGGATAGAAAAAATGACAGTTCAAAAGAATGGTTCAAATAAATATATATATATATATATATATATATATATATATATATATATATATATATATATATATATATATATATGGGTCCCCTATGAAATCCCAAATGCACAGAATCCCGACACCCAAAATACCGAGATGAAAAGCCCGAAACCCCACATTACTGAAACGTTGAAAGCACAAAGTTCAAAATTGCGAGACTAATACATATATACATGCAGCACACACACAAACATACATACACCCCCCCATAACCAAACAAACCACCCTACACTATGCCCTCACACCCCCAACTTTATTATTCTAACTCCGAGATTGCACAAACATATACACAAGGCAAACTCACACCCGCACATTACAGTCCCTCACACACACACACTTACACACACACCACAGTCACAACACACACTTACACACACTAAAGCCCCTCACAAACACACTTACACACACATACTTACCAGAAGCGCTAACTCAAAATCCCTTAACATCGGGATTTTGAATTTTGTGCTTCTGGTCTTTCGGTAATGTGGGGTTTTGGGCTTTTTGGCTCGGTATTTTGGGCGTCAGGATTCTGTGCATTCAGGATTTCGTAGGGGACCTATATAAATATATATATATATATATATATATATATATATATATATATATATATATATATATATATATATATATATTATATATAAAATTGTACATATATATAGATATATATACATATAGATATATATATATATATATATATACACATATACACAAACACACACACATATATGCATATACACACGCACACACACACACACACACACACACACACAGACACACACACATATATATATATATATATAAAATCTTATCATTGTTAAAGAATGTGTCATGAGGTTTCTATATTAAGGACTGGAGTTCAGTGACAATTCTCCCTAAAGGAACAGGCATGAAGAAAACAGTGTTTCATGAAAGGCAGTCTATATCCACTGAATTTGCTGGTTTAAAGGAGGCAATGTTAACTATTCCAGACATCCATCTTTTAGGAGGTGTTAAATGAAAAAATACTTTTAACTTAAAGGTCAGCTGCTACCTCAGAAAAGCAGATATTTAGATGGACATTCAGAGATATGTAATTCTGAATGAAGAGTAGGCCAAATTAACTTCAAAGGGATAGTTGAAATTGTCTTTTACAGCCTTTGAACTGGTCAGATAAAATGGTCTAAACCATGAGTTGCTGCCTGTACAAAGACATTTTTCCACTTTTGTTGGCCAAACTTTCTTGTCTTACGTCTGCTGGACTCATTCAAAATATTTTTACCATCACTGAGAAGACCAGGCTACTGTCAGGAATTAAAATTCCATCCTCCAGACTGAAAGGCTGAGTGACTTTCACTGTGCTAGTAATCTCTTGTCCAGTGGAAGCAGAAGTGGTAGATGGGTGTTTGTTTGCATAAGTACAGATCGTTGTTGCCTTGGTCTAGTTTGGAGTATAGGCATCAGTTTTGTTTTTAGAAGGGCTTTCAAAATCAGTGGATCTGAAAGAAAAGCATACATCCAATCCTGATTCCAAGCAAAGGAAAAGGCATTCAGCCTTCCACACATTCAAGGACCAGGATCCTTTGAAACTGAATGTTCAGATGAGCAGCAAACTGAACCACTGTGGACATACTAAGAGGTTTATGATTTGGGTTAATAATGAGGTGGTATTTCTACCTATATTAGAGATAAATTCACCTCCCGACTAGTTAGACAGGACAACTCCATGGAGTTACTCCAAGTTCAGATTACTGTGGGTAAGACCCTCATTCAAGTCACAGCTAGTTATAGATCCCTCTCCACTGATCATGATGTGCGTGAGGCCTCCTTGACCAAACTGGTGCCAATCCAAACACTGCCAAAATTGGTCATGGGGGATTTCAATTATCCCACCATCAACTGGGAAACCTACTCCAGTCCTAATTCACTAGCGCAAAAGTTCCTTGACTTTGTTAACTCAAATGCCCTTGAACAAATCGTTCAAACCCCAACAAGAGGAATTAACATACTAGATCTGGTCCACACTAACATGACAAACAGATGCACCACCACAACTGTCAGACCTTCATTAGTTAAATCTGTTCACAAATCAGTCACCTTCAAACTGACATAAACACCAACTCACAAAGGACGAAGTCAGACTAAAAAACTTCACTAAAGCAAACTATACCCCCCAGGGGAAGGTATAAATGCATTCCAAGCCCCACCCCCAGCTGGAAGTGGTAACTACAACAAAGCTTACATTAAACCCCTGTACAATCACTTGTATAAGTGTATAGACTCGGTTGTTCCAGAGAGAATCCAGAGCCCCAAGTAAAAAAAAAGCCACCCTGGTGGACATCCAGCATCAACAAACTTAACAACAAACACAAAAAGTTGCTGTCTAAGAAAACTAAGGTGAAGCCCCAACAATGGAAAAGCACCCTCCTCAGCCTCAGCAGACAAATAAGATAACATGCCAAATCCTCTACGGGTAACTTTGAGAAAAACATAGCAATCACAGCCCAGGATAATCATAAGGCCTTTTACAGCTATGTACATAGCCTAAAAGTTTGGACCCAAGAATGTGCTGAACTAGTGACTAACATATCACACACACTGATCCTGCAGAGATTGCAAACCTGCTAGCAGACAGATTCAGTGAAACTATCACTCCGTTATCCACTCCAAACTTATCAAAAACCTTGCCCCCAACTCCACCCCCATATCCAAACAGCAGGTCATTAAAGCCTTGTTTAAGGCAAAAACACAACCTCTATGGGACTGGATGGCATCCCAGACTGTGTTCTAAAGAAACTAAGACATGAATTAGCATGACCATTAAGTACCCTATTCAATCACAGCCTACCCACTGGCTTTGTTCCTACAGAACAGGGAACAGCAACAGTTATTCCCCTCCACAAAGGTGGCTTAGCAACAGACCCACAAGTCTGTGCAGCCTCATCTGTAAAGCCATGGAACGTATCATCATGGACCTCATAAATAAAGACATAGGCAACCTCCAAACCCTGGATCTGACCCAATTTGGCTTCATCAAGGGCAGATCCTCTCTGTTAAACTTGGTGGATTTCTTTGAAATTGTGACCAGGGCCATTGACAAGGGCAAATCTGTGCAAACAGTATACCTCGACTTGGCAAAGGCCTTTGACACAATCCCACAGTCAGGCATTACAGATAAACTTAGCAAACTGAATGTAAACCCCTTTGTTATAAGATGGGTTGCCAACTGGATCACCAACCAGTCACACATTATCAAAGTGGGTGACTCCACATCAACCAGCAGGCCTGTCACCAGTGAACTGCCACAAGGGTTAGTCTGGGCCCCCTACTGTTTGATATATACTCCGCAGAAGTTCAGGCCAAAACTAAGGGGCTGTGACTGACCAAGTTTGCGGGCAACTGCAAACTGGGTGCAATTACTGAATCCCCAAATTATATCAGTATACTTCAGAAGGGTCTTACACAGACCAACGAATGGTGTGTCTTAGTCACAGTCTCAAACTGACTGCAAAACAATGCATCATTATTCTCTTCAGTAAAACAATGTCCCTTCACACTATAAAATTAACAACAATACCCTATGTACCTGCGAAGTGGTAAGATATCTGGGATCACAAGTAGACTGTAACTTTGACCACCATGTGTCTACTGCAGTAAGAAAGGCTTTCTACATAGCACACTTGATTAGCAAAGGCATCGCCTCTAGAGCAAAGGAAGTTATAACCTCTCTATACTCATCACTAATCAGGCCCATAATTGAGTATAACTCCCCTTTCGGCATGTACCCTACAAAGCACTTGCAGTAACTGGAAAGAGGTTTCTACCCAAGAAAATCAAGGGACTCCAGCATGTGCCTTACACAGACCGACTAAAGTCCCTGTCACTGTACTTCATATAGTATAGACTTCTTAGGGAAGACTTATGCCTGGCCTACAGAGCAATCTAAGACCCAAACCTAATAAACCTGCTGCATATCCGTACATCAAACTGGACTAGGGCTACCCCTTCCAGGGACCTAAATGTGGCCTGCAACTTAATTAGGACACGCTGAATGGACAGATTTATCTCCCAGTGACTGCCACATCTTTGCAACAGGCTACCAATTCATGTGAAAAAGAGCACCTTTATGACACTCTTCAACAGGAACCTGGACGAGTGGATGGGGCACTGTAAATTCTTACTGGGGACCGAGCCCACAACCCTCCTGGACATGGGCAGTCATCACTAAATGCAATCTTGGGTACAGACTAGCATTTATATGGTATTACATTGGGATGAAATGGCTAGGGTTAAAATGACCTCTGGGTCAATAGCCTAGTAATCTCCTATGATGCTATGATCCACTCCTGAGTTTGTGATATGGACCTGCTCAGAGAATCTGCCACAATGTTCTGGTCTGAAGGAATATAAACTGCCTGAAGAGTTGCCTGACACTGGACAGCCAAATCCCAAACCTGAAGAACTAGTCTCTGCACAAAAGGTAAGACCATGTCCCCCCTTGCTTGCTGATGTACCACATCACTGTGGTATTGTCTGTGAAGATTTTGAGGGCCCCTGAATTTTCAGAGGACTGAAAGAGGCCCCCCACTCCCACCCCATGTATGAAGCATCTGAAAAGAGTTCCTGAATAGGGACTGGAGGTTCAAAACGACACCCTGAGTTTAGAAACAATTGATGAATCCACCACTAAAGTTCCAGCTTGAGGCATAGGAGAAGGGGAACTAGAAAATCCAAAGGATGAGAATGTTGAAGCCAGACTGACTTTAGGAACCACTGGAGCTTTGTCATATGAAGCTTGGCCAGAGAAAGCATAGGAATAGTGGAAGTCATGTACCCCAGAGTCCTGAGAAATTGCATGGCTGAAATGAAGACCGGAGGAAGAAGGTAGTGAAAGAAAGTGCTCACCGCTAAAGCCTTGGGATGAGGCAGGGATGCCAGCATTGGAATAATCTTGCACTTGAGAAAAACATGATCTTGAGAAAGAGTTGGGAATGATTTTTGGAAATTCACTGTAAACCCTAGGCTTTGCAGGAGACAGCATAGTGATGATGCTAAAGCAAAATCTCTGGAGAGGAAGCCTGAATGAGCAGGTCATCCAAATAAAGGAAGATTTGTATTCCCCTTATCATGTAAAAAAACAATTACAGGAGGGTGGCATTTGGTGAAGATCCTTGGGGCAATACAGAGGATAAAGGGTAAAGCAGAGAACTGAAAATGCAAGGAAGCAACAGAGAACCGTAAAAACTTCCTGAAAAGGGGATGAATAGGGATATGGAGATAGGTATCCTTGAGCTCTAGAGAAACTAGGAAAACCTGAGGAAGTAGAACAGGAAACAAGGTGCGAAGAAATTCAAAAGGAGGGGACCTTCAAAAAGGTGTTGAGCTGAGAGGGATTCAGAATAGGTCTCCAGGTGCCTTCTTTCCAGGGAACAAGAAACATTCTAGAGTAAAATCCCTTCCCCTTTTGAAGAGCCGGAACTGCCTGAATTGTTCCTTGAAACAAAAGATTCCAAAGAATATCTGGAAAAAAGGGCAGCTGTTCCTAAGGAGGTTGAGGAATGACCAAAAAAGGGGGGGGGATTTCCAAACCATGCCATACCCCTGACAAATGATGGATAGAATCCAGGAATCTTGAGTGATCTTTAACCAATTTGGAAGAGACAGGAAAAGACAAAGAGAAAGACAAACAAGACTGAGGAGTGGGGAAAAAAAGACAGACAATGCCTGTTTGTCTGGAAAAGGAGGCTTTTGAGCTGCAGGAGTTTGAGTAGACTTAGCAGGAGGAGCCCTCCTACCAACCTTTTTACCCTTGAGAAGAGGGCGAGACTGCCTATATACAAAGGCAGGTTTATTAGGATAGTTCCTTTGAAATATGGAAACGGGAAAGAAACATGTTTCAATCTCTGTGTAGCCTTTTCCTTCTTATGAAGAGACTTAAAAAGATCAGCAGCTGCACAGCCAAAGAGATTGTTATTATCTAGGGCAGCAACCATTAGCTTGGCCTTAATATCATCAGGCAAAGGCTGAAGACAAACCCAGGAACACTTTCTCAATACAGAACCAAAGGCAAAAGACCTAGAAGTGGCATCAGCTGCATCTTAACTGCATTTAATGGAATGGCGAGTTACTTGAGAAGAGGACCCTAACAAAGAAAGAATTGAATTCAAAGCAATGTACCATTACACCATCTGAGCCCTTCCCCTCAAAGTCAGAAAGGTCAGAAATAACCTGAAAACCCTGTGACAGAAGCGCCAAAGCATACTTGGTCATGTGGGTCTGATAATTTACAGCTCAAAAGGCCAGGGTAGCAGCAGTATACACTTTTTTACCCAATCTCTCCATGGTTCTATTGTCTTTGTCAGAGGGGAGCAGCTTTGTTGAAGATAAAAGCTTGGATGGTTCATAGGTAGGTACTAGGCTATCGGCCCAAGGGCCTACGTAAGCCTAGCCAGCAAGGTACCATAGCTTACGCCACCCAAGAAAGATATTTTCCTGAGCCACTATCCAACAGAAACACAGAAGTGATCCCCGGGGTGTATTTCCTATTTCCCATTCACTCATCAAGATTTTTCTTGAAGAGTGCTAATGAAGAACTTTGCTTGACATAGATGGGTAGTTTGTTCCAGAGTATAGGAAGTCTCTGGGACAGGAATCTATCCCTCCAGCGTGTCCTGTTTATTGTGGTGACAAGGTTTAGGTCTTTAGAGCGTGTAGCTTGGAGGGATTGGGATTTCTTTAGGTATAGCATGTCCAACAGCTCTGGGTTTGACATAGCTTTATATGTTAGGCAGAGATCACCTCAGAGTAGGCGATATGCTATGGAGTAAAGCTGGAGTTTTTTGAGGCGGTCAGTGTAAGGCATTTGTTTGAGGCCAGTAATCCTCTTTGTGAGGTACTTCTGTGGCCTTTCCAGCTGCTGCAGATGTCTTGTGAGGTACATTCCAAAAGGGGCGTTGTACTGTATAATGGGTCTAATGAGTGAATGAGTGACAAGTAGAGGGGAACAATGACCTCTTTTTTCCTGGATGAGAACCCTTTTATGATGAGGTGTGCCACATAAAAGGACTT
Organism: Protopterus annectens; assembly: GCF_019279795.1. Taxonomy (NCBI): domain Eukaryota; kingdom Metazoa; phylum Chordata; order Ceratodontiformes; family Protopteridae; genus Protopterus; species Protopterus annectens. Next base: position 595,696,847 of record NC_056727.1, on the reverse strand, counting down.
CCTGACTACTGTGGCGATGTGACTATCAAAGGAGAGACTACTGTTCACCTGAGTCCCAAGGTCTCTTGTCACGCATTCGGTGTTAAGTAGATTGCTGCCTATGTGGTAGTTCATGGGTACAGAAATAACAGACGGGTCAGCACAGGGGACACTTGTAAAGGGACTTGCAATCATCAGGTACCTTACAAAAATGTATCAGGCTTTTTAGGAGCAGGGGGCTGGGAAGCTGAAGAAAAAGTGCCCAACAAGGCAGCAAGAACAGGATGGACAGCAGATGGCTTAGGAGACGCCATATGAAGAAGTTCATAATATCTCTGCTGGACATCTAAGACCTGAGTGCAGTCTCACTTAAAGAACTCCATCATAAGGGAAACTATATCTCCAAAGGAAATCTCAAAGGGAGAATCAGGACTAATAGAATCCTCCTCTTTAGAACCGTAGCCTAAAGGAGGGAATCTGGGAAGAACAGGCTAACGAGTCTTCATTAGAATCAACATCCTCATCAAACAAAACCTGCTCCCTAGGCCTCTTAAAGCAGAGTAGAAGACCAAGGGGGAGGGCAGGAATACAGACCCTGGGTGGCTTCAAAGTCATAACAGCATTAAACACACCCTGTGCAAAATCCTGCTATTCACACTGTAGGTCCTTAGAAGCAGGAAAAGTATGGTAAGTTTTCTGCCACTTTTTCAAGGGGACGTCAGCCCTAAAGATCGTAGGAGACTTGGACCCCTTCCTACATTCAACAAGCATAGTAGGAATCTCCTGCCTAACAAGGAATTGTGAAACACCCCTAGGCCCTTCAGAAATAATCAGTTGCAGATTCTCCTGGACAGCTAAAATGGACATCTGCAAGGCCTCTGGAGACATATGAGAAGCCAGATCTGTGCAATCCTCCAAAATGGTTGCGGCAGAGGAATTTGACTGAAAAACCAGGCGATCCTCCAGGCTTTCACCATCTTCTACAGATAAGTCCACTGGAGGCAGTATAGCTGAAGAATCCAATTGAGTTTTCTTGGCCTTTTTCTTTATGGACGGTTGGCCTTTGGGCCGGGATGCTTCCGCCATATACCCTGAGCCTACAATTTAAGATGTTGGTTCTCAAGATGAGTGGCTAAAGAGGAGAGACGTCTAAGCAAAGTCTTTGGAATAAATGCCTGACAAATAGGAAAAGATGTATAGTCGTGAAAAGCACCTAAGCAAAACAAACACTACTTGTGATGGTCCTTATGGGGAATCTGCCACTCACACTGGCGTTTCCCCTTTCTGGATGACATGAAACCAACAACTACAAGTGAAAGAAGATAAGAAAAAAAACCAAAGGGGCACTTATCTGAAAAAATAGCTTGGCAATCAACAGACAAATGAGCATTCAGACCGATGACAGCATTCGGACTGGTGGCAAAGAAGTTCTGGGGATGGTACTTCTGTATGTCACCTTTATGCCTTATGCCGAGTGCTAGCAGCATATGTTGATGTACGACACACCTATTACAACCTAATGCTTTGGTATACTGGCCGGATGTCAGGCTACCCTTGGTAGGGGATTCTTGCTGTAAGGAATACTGCCAACAGTGATATGGAAGGATATCTGTAATTCCACTTGAAGTCATCTGTAAAGATTCATTTTGGAGAGATGAAGGGAAGGAATGATTAATGAAGCTTCCCTTTCTGAATGAGGTTGGGGACAAAATACTTGGGGTCAAAAGCTTAACCTACTGGGCAAGAAATATGTAAAACGAACTGGCAGAATTCAGAGAAAGGCTGAAGGAAATGCTGGAAAAGTTGGTTTGTTGTCCAATGGCTTGGGTGTGGTTTGTGGACTGTGTTAGTTCATGTTTTGCATGATGTCATATATATGTCTGTTCAGTCACAGGTGGGTGGGATTATGAAATTACAGAATACATATCATAGGATCATAGGAGGTTTACTAGGCTAATGGCCCTAGGGCCCTTACAAACCTAGCCAAGTACAACCTGTTCCCAAGAACATCAAGGTATTAAGCGGAACTAAACAACAACTACTATCCCTCTCCAACTGGGACACAAGTGAAACTCCCAGGGTGAATTTGCGGTTTCCAATCCACTTATTGAAAATTCTGCTTAAATAGGGTCAGTGAGGGGCCCTGCTTCACCTGAATTGGAAGTTTGTTCCACAGGAGAGGTAACCTCTGTGAGACATCTCTCTCTCCATCAGGTCTTGTTGATGTCACATACTAGGCTGAGTTTCCCACAGCAGTGCATCTTACACCATTTGATTTACAAATGTGCATTATTTCCATTAGAGCAAGGTCTGAGATTGATTTATACGCAAGGCAGAGGTCACCTCTCAGTAGTCTGTAAGGCACAGAGTATAGTGATAGTGATTTCAGTTTGTCAATGCATGACATGCTGAAGACCCTGATTTTAATTTGTAGGAAATCTTTGAGGTCTTTCCAAATGCTGCAAGTGCCTGTCTATTATTGGCCTGATGAATGAGGAGTACAGGGGGGTTCTAACCTCTTTTGCTCTGGATGCAATGCCCTTACTTATGAGATGGGTGATGTAGAATGCCTTTACTACCACTGTGGAGATATGGTGGTCAAAGGAAATGTTGCTGTCAACCTGTGTGTTCAAATCTCTCACGGCACATTGCATGCTTAGGGTGTTGTTATTAATGTGGTAATGTGCAAGGTCATTGCTCTTGCCAAGGAAGATGATAATGCATTTTTTGTACTGAGTTTTAGCCCATGACTTTAGCACCAATTGTTTCTCTGTGTAGGTCTCTCTTGCAGGACGTTGAAATCGTTTGGGGACTCGATGATGGCACCCAGTTTGCAATCATCAGCAAACTTTGACAGTGATAGGCCTTTTGTTTTAGCCTGTACATCCGAGAAGTAGATTCCAAACAATAGGAGCCACAGCACACATCCCTGTGGAACACCACTGGTTACAGGTCTGCTAGTGGAGGCAGAGTCACCTACTTTGACTTTGTGCATTTTATCGGTGAGCTAGTTTGCAACCCACCTGACAATATGCAGGTTGATCTCCAGCTAGGTGAGTTTATTAATGAAGTCTTAGTGAGGAATAGTGTCAAAGGCTTTGGCCAGGTCCAGGTAGGCCATATGCATGGATTTGCCTTTGTCCAGGGCTTTGGTGACTGACTCAAAGAAGTCCACCAAGTTCAAGAGCCAGGATCTCCCTTTAATGAAGCCAATTTGAGTCAGCTTGAGTGTTTGGAGGTCTCCTATATCTTTGTTGACAAGGTCCATGATTATTATTTCCATAGCCTTGCAGATTAGGCTGGTCAGGGCTATGAGTTTATAGTTACTAGGGTCTGTGGAGGACCCGCCTTTATGTAACGGGATGACAGTTGCTGTTTTTCATTCAGCAGGTACAAAACCAGTGCTTAGCCTGTGGTTAAAACAGAGTACCCAGTGGTGCAGCTAGTTCCTGTTTTAATTCATTTAGGATGCAGCCTGAAATATTATTAAGTCCTATACAGATTGTGTTTTTGGCTTTGGAGACAGTATTTACGACCTGCTCCCTGGAGATACTAGGTGGAGGACAGGTGGTAGAGATGACTTGGGGGATATGTGTTGGGGCCAGGGTGGGAGAAGTTTTCACTGAACCTGTCAGCTAGCAGGTTGGCTATTTCTGCGGGTTCAGTATATGTGGTGCCATTAACAACCAGTTCTGTGCAGATCTGGGTTTTTCCTTTAAGGTTTCTGACATAGCTAAAGAAGGCACTATGTTTATCCTTGGCAAAGGAAGCTAATCTGGACTCATGGTTAGCTTTAGAATGCCTTACAAGGTTCGAGGAGGGAATGCTTCCAATTCAGAGACAATTCCTTCCTGCTCTTGGACAGCAATTTCTTTCTCTTATTGTATAACCTGTTAATGGCAGATGTCCACCAGGCAGGCTTGTTCTTTCTTGAGGATCTTGTTTTGATACTATCAGGTATGGCTGAGTCAATATATTTGTACAGGTGCTTATACAAGGTACTGGTGTAAATCCCAGTACAGGTGTCCATGCCATAAGTGAGGGCAGAAGCTGTAAAGCTATTAATGCCATCACGTATTAGGCTGCAATTGGCTTTGGAGAAGTTTTTTTTAGTGTTGTTGCTAATATTGTGGGGGGGGGGGGGGTGGTCAGATGTTACTGTTACTTCTAATGAGAATGATTTATGATCAGACCTCACTAGGGAGGGCCGCACACGTGGGGTGGTGAAACAATCACCCATGTTAGTGAGCATCAGATCCAGAATGTTTGGGCCCCTTGTGGGGGTGTCAACCAACTGGTCCAGGGCATTGCCACTGATGAAATCCAAGAACCTTTGGGCAAGTGTGTTAGTACACGTATAATCGACCTAATCTATGGATGGGTAGTTAAAGTCATCTAAAAACCAGGGTGTTTGGTTGTATCTTGATCGATTCAAGTAGATCCAAGTATGCAGTGTAGGTATCCTGGTTCATGGAGGGGGTTCTATAACTGGTAATAACTTGGAGAGAGGTCTTACCTACAGTCATTTGGACCTGGATTGTTTCAAGGGAATTGTTTTGTTTAACCAGTCTAGAGCTGCATTTATCTTTAATAAATATTGATACTCCACCTCCTTTAGTTCATGCATTTTCAGTTTGTGGTCTGAATGTGTGAAAGGCATTATAACCTGGTAAGGCTGGGGTGATTTCCATGGCCTTAAACCAAGTCTCTCTTTGTGACTGCACAGATGTCAGCATCCTCTACAGTGAGGGCTGCTTCCAGTGAGTGCAGTTTTAGGTTTAGACTCCTAGCATTTAGCAGCATAACCTTGAGTTTACTTTTTGAAGATATTTTTACGTTGAGAATTTTGTTGTAGTGATATTGCCTAAAAAGGCACTACATGGGAGGCAAGAGCCTTAGCCAGTAACTGAAATCCCAGAGTGACAGATGAAGATCATCTCTGGCAAAGCAGCATGGTCAGTCTACCATGTCGTCCTAGGCTGACAGGTACTGGATCCCCTTAGAATGACACCAGAAACTAAGCCAATTGTCGAAGTTAACCATTTTTTTATATTAAGGTATCATCTTAGGTGAAGGTAATATGCTGCTCAAGGTTAGGGACATACATGCCTAAGACACATACTCAGACAGCTCAGTCATGTCTGTCTTCATATAGTACATTGAGGTACGTCTCAAGTTATTCACACCAACATGAACTACGACAAAGTCATAACAGTACTTGTTGTGGAGGGACTTGAGTGCGCATCTGATCTGGCGGATCCTGGTACCTGACAGACAGCGGACAGTAATTTGACCAGCCTGGTGAGTGGGACATCTGTGTGTCTCACTATAGAGTCGCCTATGAGCACAAAATTTGGTTTAGATGTGCTTTGCCTTAGGGGCTTGTTTGGTGAGACACTTGTGTTTGGGGTTTTATGTGTACTGAGTGCTGTACGTAATGTATTAGGTGTAGCATGTTTGCGTTTCGGAGGTCTATGGTGTTTAGGTAAATTTCTGGTGAGTACCGTCATGTATGATGGTTTATGTGGTGAGAGCATGGTTTGTGCAGGAGGTGTAGTATGTGGGCTTGGCAACCTGTTCAGTGTCACTGTTCTGTGAATGAGAGAGCAAAGATTCCAAATTCCTCGTGTATATGCATCTCTCACAAACTGAGCTTAATTGGTTTAGGAGTAGTGGGTTGTCAGTGTACATGAGGCAATTGCTAAACTGCTTCAGGATACCCATGTCAATCAAGCTGGCAGGAGAAATGGAGGAAAACTGGCCATCCATAACACTAGCTGTAAATCAGCTTACTTTAATAAGGAAGGATGTGGTTTAATTGGGGGGGCTTAATGCTGGGTCTATACTACTGGGGCTGTCAAGGGGTATGAGACTATTAGGGATAAGGAGATTTCAGCTGAAATGGTAAATGCTGTAGAAAGCCAAGATGAGGTGCTCTCCGAGCAACTAAGTACAATTTAAGAGATTCCCCAGTTGGAGCATGTGCAGCTTCAAGGGAAAATAAATCTACTTTAGTTTTTGTGTCTATAACTGCAAATACTTACCTCGACTGAATGGTGCTGTGCAACTAGATGCTTCAGATTGCTCAGCTGAAGATAGGAGAGCAGTGGCTGGTCACCAAACTCTGTGGAACTGTGTTAAAACTGGCGCAAACCCACTCAAACGCAGGGGTTACGTAGCAACTGTAAGAACCCTTTTTTAAAACAAGGTAAGCAATTTTCAAACAAGCTGGCCGATGGAAATGCTCAATTCTGAGTCTTATTCCAGCAGTCTACCAACTCAGATAGGTCTTTTGCTACACTCTTCTGCCACAAGGGTGCAAGAGGTCCTCTCAATGTAAAATGGCTGGTTTTAGTGCTCAGATAATGCCAAACTGTCTAGATTCAGCACATCTGAATCTAGCCTATGCTATAAAATACACAAGGTACTAGAAAACACAAAAGTGCAGGAAAAACAGTCTCAAACAGCAAACAGTTGAAACAGTGAAACAGCAAAACAGTTAAAGTAGCTAAAACAGTTAAAGGTAGGCAGCAATTCAGTAATAAGTGCAGCACAGTGAATAAAAATACTTATTTTTCTGTAGATTTCAAAGGATGCCTGGAAATGGAGGAAGGCTGGGTAGGTCAAGCCTGGAATTACAGAGGGAAAACACAGTAGGGTTTGCCTGTTATGAGATGATATATAATGGTAGTAAATTTAGTGATCCCGTATAAGGTTACAGGTCATAATGCCCCAAGAAGGGTATACGGGGAAAGTACAAGACAGTGGAGAAGGTACACAAGATGAAGGAAGTTAATCTGAAGACATGGACGGCATCTCAGAGAATGCTAGAACTTTTTTGGTATAGAGGCTAGTTCTGAATTGGGGGTGAGGGCGAGAGATAAAAGGGGATATGGAAGGATGGATGGATCATCTATGTTTAGATAAGGAAAATGGTACATAAAAAACTTTTTCCTTGAGCGGTGATGACCTGGAGATTTCGAAAGCCATAGGACTAGAACATGAAAGAAATAAGATGGTATTCTTATAAAAATAAACAGAGAGGATGGGGTGAAATGGGCTGAGCTTACGTTAAATAAAGCATTTTTTGGCCTTTCATTGGAAGATGGGGAAGATCTAGAGAGACTATGAAGTGTTCAGAAATCAATGAGCTTTGGCAGATTGAGAAGCAGCTGGATACAAGACTCTTCAGGTTGGGTAAAGAACACTCTATGGTGAGGTATTATGTGACTGAGTCCAGTGCATAATCAGCTGATGAGATTTCTTCATCACTGGTATCTAAGCCCTCTAAAACTGCAAGAATAATAGATGGAAAGAACATCTGTGCTACTAAGAGTGTGTGGAGTCCAATGCAGAACGTGCTCAAATGTGAAAATTTGCTGAGTTTCAGGAGTTATGGCATGCAACAGGGAGGCTGTATGATAGTGTTTATGAAAATAATGTGCCACACAGTCGTGCATTTTTCTTGTGTGCAGTGGAGCTGAGTAGTTAGCTGGGCTGCGAGTAAATGGAAAAAATGCAATCCTGACAATGGGGTGGAGGAGGGAATAATCAAGTACTGGTTCAAAGTCTGCAGCACTTTTCTGTATGCTTCCAGTTAACACCCATAGCTCCTTATTTCATCCAGACCTTTCTTGGGTTTGACTTTTTCACTAAGTGAATTACCTGCTTATAATAAGCAGAAACAGAAAGGGCAAGGATTAATTAAAAAAATGGCACTAAGATTGTTAATCTGGGGTGTCCTGCAGTAGAAAGAAAAACCTTGACTATATTATGCTTTTTAAACTGATTATACAGAAAATGTTCTGAAATGCAAGGATGTGTGCAGGCTGTAAGAGGTGCAACATTCCACACCTCATAGATGTTAATGAATTAAGGATGACTAAAAACAAGCCCTTGAAAATGCAGGAGAGGAACGAATCTTGAACATTGCTTTTCTAATTTAAACTTAGTTTTTGCAGGGGGAAACCCTACGGCACCATCCTGATGCCCCCCCAAAACTTATACTTACAAACTCCATGATTGTCATACCTTGGAGAAAAGGGAATATTCTGAGAAATGGCCATTTCAAACTTAGTATATACAAGTCTGTTTTTTTCTGCCAGTTACGTCTCTGTGTTTTTGGACTTGGTCTAGCAGTCCCAATATTTCACATGGTCACCCTTTAATATAGATACAGTTTATTATTGTATCCAGAAAGCTTCCTGCTTGAGATGGGGTTAGGTTGGATTTATTTGCAGATTACAATTGTGCCAGATCATGGAAAAGCTGTATAACAGTTTCCAAATTTTGTAAAAGTTCTTAACCATCTGCCACTGTAAGATAGTCTTCCATCTTTATCTACTGTTTCCTCAGGTGTGCAAACAATGAAGTTTGCCATTTTGTAACTATTCTCCCACAGCTGTGAAAACCAAATGAGAAACTATCAGACTCACTAACTAGGTGACTGCCTAGGGCGTTGCTCTAGCAGAGGCGCTTTTCCAGTAATCTGGATGGTGCAGGTAGATCAGGATGGTATGTGGGGGGTGCTGTGGAACCCTTTTGCCTAGGGTACCAGTTGACCAAAGGCCAGCCCTGATCAGACTGTAAGTGGAAATGTACTGCTTACAATCTCAGACATTTCCTATGAGAAGGTCTTAGGATCAGACAGTTCCTATTGAGCTCTATTAAGCAAATAAGACTCCTAGTAAAGTCCTCCAAAGCTAACTATGAATCCAAACTAGCTTCCCTAACTAAGGATAACCACAAGGCATTCTTTAATTATATCCATAACCTCAAAGGCAAGGCACAGATTTTTGCTGCACTCGTAGTTAATGGTACTATATATATGTGGATACAGCAAACCTGCTGGCTGACAGGTTCAGTGAAAACTTCACTCCCCTGTCCATACTATATATATATATATATATATATATATACCGCAAAGCATTTCTAACATCTGTCCATCACCTAGTATCTCCGAGGAGCAGGTCTTAAATGCCCTCTCCAATGTGAAAAACACAGCCTTTATGGGACCAGACAACACCCCAGGCTGTGTTCTACATGGGTTAAAATAGGAACTATCATCAATATTGAGCACCCTTTTCAATCACAGCCTTAGGACTGGCTTCATCCCAATGGAATGGAAAACAGCTACTGTCATCCCTTTGCACAGAGGGGATGTGCATCCACAAACCCCAGGAACTACAGACCCATTAGCCTGACCAGCCTTACCTGCAAAGCCGTGGAACGAATCATCATCGATCTTATTAACAAAGATATAGGAAATCTCCAAACGCTCGACCCCACCCAGTTTGGCTTTGTCAAGGGGACATCATGCCTGTTAAACTTGGTAGACTTCTTCAAGATAATCACCAATGCCCTAGAAGAGGGAAAATTTGTGCATATGGCCTACTTAGACTTAGCCAAGGACTTTGACACCATCCCCCATGCAAGCATCATTGATAAACTCACCCAGCTGGGTATCAACCCATATATTGTCAGGTGGGCTGCAAACCTGGCTCACTGATAGAACCTATATAGTCAAAATAGGGGACTCCATCTCCTCCAGGGGACCCATGGACCAGTGGTGTTCCATAGGGATTGGTTCTGGGACCCCTACTGTTCAGAATCTACTTCTCCAATGTACAAGCTAAAACTAAAGGACTACGGCTGACAAAGTTTGGTGATGACTGCAAACTGGGAGCGATCACTGAAACCCTTACTGATGTCAACATCGTGCAAGAAGGTCTTATGCAGACTAATGACTGGTGCCAAAGTCATGGTTTTAAACTTAATGCAAAAAAATGCATTATCATCCCCTTCCTGCAAACTATCACATCGATAGCAATACCCTAAGCACACAGTCAGTGGTGAGAGATCTGGGCACAAAGGTTGACAGTAACCTTAACTTCGATCACCGTGTCTCCACAGTGGTAAGAAGGACATTTTATATTGCTCATCTTATAGGTAAGAGCATTGCCTCCAGAAAAAAAGAGGTTATAACCTGCCTGTACTCCTCCCTCATCAGGCCAATAATAGAGTGCAACACTCCCTTTGGTATGTTCCTTTCCAAACACCTGCAGCAACTGGAGAGACCATAAAGGTTCCTTACAAGGAAAATTCAGGGTCTTCAAGATCTGTCTTATGCGGACAGACTGAAATCATATGTGTCATACAGACTGCTCAGAGGCAACCGGTGCCTTGCATAAGATCAACCTCTGACCCAGTTTTAATGGAAATGCTGTACATTCACAAGCCAAATGGCACAAGGGTCACTTGCTCAAAGGACCTTAACCTGGTACGTGACATCAACAGAACTTGCTGGAGACAGATTTGTCTCACAGAGGTTGCCCCACCTTTGGAACAAGCTTCCTATTCATGTTAAACAAAGCCCCTCATTGTCCCTATTTAAGTGTAATTTGGATGACTGGATAGGTAACCGGAAATTTGCCCTGGGGATTCCACCTGTATCCCTCTTGAACAGGGGCAATAGGTGCTGATTATAGTGTCTGCTTGAACCAGACACCCTTGGGAACACATGTTATACTTGGCTAGGCTTGTAAGGGTCCTGGGGCCATTAGCCTAGTAACCTCCTATTATTCTATCAAAAGGTCTTATCAGAATGTAAATACATGCATCTTCTATGTCTAGAATTACTGACATTCTTTTGACAGACACTCTTTTTTTTTTGGGGGGGGGGCATGGTACCAAAAATAGTCTGGACTACAACTTTCTACCTTTGTGGTAGCCTCAGTCTCACTCTATTCCTTGTCTTCAATAAGTGTTTCATTAAATATAATGCAGCCTACTACAGAAGATGTGGGCAACTGTAGATAAATAAGGGTACTCCTGAAATACTATACACAGCTGTCTGAAATGATCTGTAATCTCAAATCCAGCCACAATAAAAAAATGAAAATTGCTCAACATTAATATGTGTAGGAAAGGAACAGATAAAGGGCAGAACAAGGCTGCGACTACTACAATTTCTGCGCATACTAGGCCTTGAAAGAGGTAGCCTGCTTGCTCTGTATGTTTTTTCTTTCTTTCTTATTAGGAGGATGCTTCTGTAGAATAGCCTATTGCTTGCCGAGTAGTTTCTAGACTACAGAGGTATGGCAGTGTGAATATTCTCTCATAAGTGGCTTAAAATCAAGCTCTGTATGTAAGCAAACAAGTTAAGCAGTTCAAAGTTGTAAGTGAAGATTCTTCTTCAACTACTAACTATAATCCATGACTCTATCAAGTAGCAGGGAAGCTAATGAAAAAATTTTTTCATGTTGCTGGTCTGAATTCAAGGAGATACCTACTGGGTCTTCTTCTGTATTAATGTACAGCTTTGGCCTATCACAGGAAACTCCATAGAGTCTATCTACTCTCTTTGCTGATAGATATTTTGTGTATGGATGAAGGGGAACATGCCATTTCAACTGTTCCATATATATCATCTTCAAGGATCTCTTTTTGGGGAGGAAGGGTCTCCTGATGGCCATCCAAAAATGTTTCCATGCAGTTCATAACTTCCGAAAAAACAATGTCTTAAAGCTTAACACTGTATAACTATGCATAAACCACATATAAAAGGGAAAAAGTGAAATAGGACATATAAAGAATATGCAGCCTTTACTTAAAGCTGTCAGTTTTGATTTCTTTATAGGAAAAATTCAAACATAAAGACCTCAAAATCTTTTAAAAGTACCATACCAGTATTTTATTACTTACTTAAAAAAAGACATAAAGGCAAATACAATCCACCAAGCCAAAAGATTATACCAGGCTACAATGGGTATTGCAAATGGCAAAAAATAACAACAGGTAAGGCCTTGTTAAGCTTAATTCTGGTGGCCGACAAAAAAAGTAATTACTAGAAAATGGACATCAAAGCCTAAACCAACTGTATTTGAAGTACTGAATATTGTAACAGAGATAAAAGAAATGGAAGTGGGATCTTTAGAAAAGGGTAGGAGCAAATTACATAGAAAAAAGCAAACTGTGGGAACAATACATACAGAGTAATGTTTTGGAGGAGGAGTGAGGTTTAAGGAAAGCAGGAATTGAGCAATTTATATAATGTTAGATTGAAGAAAATTGTACAGAAGAATATATGTGCTGTATAATGTTTGTAACTGTGAACATGATAATATGGTTTGTTTTCATTTATATAAATGTATGTTTACCTATGACATAAGTGAAAATTCAATAAAGATGTTAAAGTATAGTTGTGTAAAATCTTACCATAACTTTATATGTCCTTCTCTTCTATACACTGCTGTATCCAAAACATGAGGGAGTCTGCCTCTGGTTGACTCGTACATCTGGCCATTATACAACAGATCACTCAGCATACGTCGGCCATAAATAGATGTTGGGTATAAAGCAGATGTCAGTGCATACCTACCTCGGAATTGAATGCCACTGGGAACCAGCAACTATGGAGTGGGTAATCAGGAGTCAGGCAAGCGTCAGGGGAAAGGCAGGGTGGGAAACCATACAACAGCATATAGAAGAGAAAGACATCTAAAGTTATGGTAAGATTTTACACAACTATACTATGTCCTCCTATTCATATGCTGCTGTATCCATAAAATGAGGGAGAGTACAAAAGCTCATGCTATTAAATATTGGGAGGGGGAACAGAGACATTCTCCATAAAGCCATGAAGAATGTTCCTAGCAAAACCTGCTCTGTACCTGGAAATGATGTCCAACTTGTAGTGTGGACAGATGACCATGTAGCTGTTTCTAAAATGGCAGCTGTATCCAGACCCTTAAAAAAGGCCCCAGATGAGGACATAGCCCTAGTGGAGTGAGCCTTCACTGGGAAGGGGAACCTTTTGCCATGGTCTGTGTAGCAGAAGGAAATAGTTTTAGAGATCATAGGTTGGTACTAGGCTATCGGCCTTAGGGCCTATACAAGCCTAGCCATAACAATTCCCTGGCTATTTCTTCCCACAATATTTACTTCCCTGGTCCCCTGGATCCAGGAGGAAATGGCTTGCTTGGAAACAGGGTGTCCCAGGGCTCTTGGGTGATAGGAGACAAAGAGCCTATCTGATTTGCGAATAGATTTGGTTTTGGCCAAATAGTATCTGAGTTGTGTACATACATCCAAGGAGAGAAGGATCCTTTTGCTGGAGGACTGGGGTGAAGGGAAGAAGGTATGGAGCTTGATGGCTTGATTTAGGGAAAGTTCATTAACTACTTTGGGCATGAAGGATGGGTTAGTATGTAGACAAACCCTGTCCTTGTGGAAAACTGTGAAGGGGGGAGAGGCCATGAGGGCTTGCAATTCAGAGACCCTTCTGGCTGAAGTAATGACCACCAAGAGAATAGTTTTCCATGTGCAGTGTTGGAGGATGCAGTCCCTGGCTGGCTCAAAAGGAAGTAAGGCCAGTTTTTCCCAAACAAAATTAAAGTCGTCCCAAAGCTTCCTTGGTAATCTAATGTGTGGTATCCCTTTTAAAAAGAGTTTGACTTCCAGTCTTGAGGCCAAGGTAGGGGAGAGAGGTAAGCATGCTGAGATGGCAGACAGATGTGCCTTAACAGAAAAGTATGACAAGCCAGTGTTCAGCAGTTCACACAGGTAAGACAGGACCGCTGGAGGCTCTATAACCAGTGGCTGGAGTTCTTGTTTTAGACACCAAAGAGAAAACCTCTTCCCCTTGGATAGATAGGATTTGCTGGTAGTGGGTTTTCTGGCCTCCTGCAGAACCTGAAGCACGTACTCAGTATAAAGGTGTCTAATGGGAATTAATGCCTTATCACCCACAGTGTAAGTTTCAGGGTGCTTATTTGGGGGTGTATGAGAGTTCCCTTCTCCTGTGTGAGTAGGTCCATCCTGAGGGATAACTTGTGGTGATTGCCCTTGGCTAGATGATGTAGAAGGGTGGGACCAGTGGTGCCTTGGTCAAAAGGGGATCACCAACAAAATTTGAGGTTGTTCTCTCTGAATCTTCAGCAGAACTGTTTGAATGAGAGGGAAGGGGGGGAATGCATAAGCAAACATCCACTTCCATGAGAATGAAAGAGTGTCCACCTTCCATGCCCCAGGGGAGTGTATCCTTGTGTAGACAGTTGGGATTTGTCTGCTCATGGGGGTTGGCAAATAGGTCTACCTGAGGTATACCCCATCAATGAACCAGGTCTAGAAACACATCCCTGTTTAACATACATTCGTGGAATTGAGTCATGGACCTGCTTAGAGCATCTGCCATCATATTCTTGGTAGAAGGTATGTACACAGCTAGAATGGATACTTGTCTCTGTTGGGTGATCTCCCATGCCTGCAGAGCCAATATGCATAGGAGGTAAGACTTTGTTCCCCTTGCTTGTTTATGTACCACAGAACAGTGGTGTGTGTGTACCATCTCAGCACTCCTGGAAGGATATGATCCTTGAAGATTTGGAGGGAAAATAGCAAGTCTCTCTTCTCCTTGATATTGATGTGTTCCCTCTGTTGTGAGGGAGACCAAGTGTCCCTCACTCTCCAGTCCACTAAGGTTGTCCCCAACCTGAGTCTGAAGCATCTGCGTACAGATCCTGATTGGGGGGAAGGAGTTGCAGGGGAAGGCCTTGATTGGCGAAATCTGGGCAATCTACCAGTTTAATGCCCTGGTGAGGCAGGGAAGAAGGGGTACCATAAACTCCACGGGGTGCAGGTGTTGTTTCCAGACTGTCCTTAAGTACCATTGAAACTTTCTTATGCTAAGGGTACCATGGGAATGGTAGAGGCCATGAATCCTAGGAGCCTCAGAAACTCCATGGCTGACAGGGGATTGGAGAGAAGAAAATCCCTGCAAATAAGAGGCGAGGGACAGAATCTTTTCTGTAGGAAGATAGGCCATCATTTGTCCTGTGAGAATCTTGCATCCCATGAATACATGATCTAGGGAGGGGATCAGAGAAGATTTTTGAAGGTTTATGGTAAACCCCAGACATCTCAGAAGGGAGATGGTAAAGTCCAGGTACTGCTGGACCATCTGAGGGGATGGTGCCTGGATGAGGATATCGTCCAGATAAGGGGAAGATTTGGATCCCATGCGTTCTGGTGAAGGCAATGACTGGGGCCAGACACTTTGTGAACACTCTTGGGGCTGTAGAGAGACCAAATGGCAAAGCACAGAACCCACTGAGAAATGAAGGAATTTCCTGAAAAGTGAATGGATAAGAATGTGTAGACAGGCATCCTTTATATCTAAGGATACAATGAAGGCCTGAGGAAGGATCAGGAGAAGGAGAGTACGGAGGGTCAGCATTCGGAAGGAGGGGAGCTAGAAAAATGTATTCAGGTGGGACAGATCAAGGATCGGTCTCCAAGGACCTTCTTTCCTGGGCACCAGGAACATCCTGTAGTAGAATCCTTTCCCTCTTAAATGTAGAGCTATCTCTTGAATTGTACTTTGTGAGAGGACCGCCTGCAGGACTGCAGGAAAGAAAGTCATTTGGTTTTGAGGGGGTTGAGGAATACCTTTGAAGTTTGGTCTAGAATCCCACACCATGAAATAACCTTGTTTTATGACTGAGAGGACCCAAGAGTCCGAGGTAATCTGTTTCCAAGCAGGAAAGGATAGGGAGAGACGCAGGGAGAGAGGAGTAGCTGGGCTTAAGGCCTGGTAGTCACAGACTACCAGGTTTGTCCTGAAAGGGCTGTTTCTGAACTGGAGAAAAGGGAGAAGACCTGGAAGGGCTCTGCTTCCTAGAATCTTTTCTCTGTTTGGAGGACATATGTCTTGAAGACCTTCTCACAAAGGTTGTTCTAGCTAGACAGGTCCTCTGAAAGCATGGAAACGGGGGCACAAAAATATGCCTAAGGTCCTGAAGTCCGTTGCCCTTCATCTGAAGGGCCTTAAACCGTTCAGCAGCCGTTGAACCAAATAAAGCATTGTTATTCAGGATGCGTCCATTAACTTTGATTTAATGTCATCTGGCAAAGGCTGTAGCCTGTGCTAGGAGTATCTCCTGATGACTGATCCTGAGGCAGCAGCTCTTGCTGAAGCCTCCACTGTATCATAACTGCACTTTATAGAGCGTCTAGTAACTTGACTGCAGGAATTTAACAGGCTGGAAATCTTAACTTTACTGGGGAAATCAGTTATGTCACCCAATTATTTAATGATGTCAGTGAGAAGGGCCAATGAGTATTTGACCATATGAGTTTGATAGTTTACAGCTCCCATAGCTAGGGTAACAGAAACATAGCCTTTTGTGCCCAACCTTTCCATTACTCTACTTTCCTTACCTGCGGGAAGTAAATAAGTGGAGGGAAGAAGCTTAGATGTTTTGTCTACAGCCACAGAAATAGTTGATGGATCTGCAGAAGAGGCCTTGAAGAACAATTCGGCATCTTCAGGGGCTTTATAAAATCTATCTGGGCACTTTGGGGCAGGGGCTTGTGAATCTGGGGTTTTGGAGGCAGCCAGGAAGGCATCCACTGGATGCACCGGAGGAAAGTACAGTTTTGTACCTACCATAAATGTAGATGTCCGATAGATATGCAACTGCAGTCATAACATATGGGTTGTCCTGCCTCAGGCAGCCCTCGGTCGGCCGGATTCCAAAGTCTGGGTCCGACGTCGGCTGATGTCGCATTTCTCTCCGACATCAGAGCGGCTGGAGTACATAAGCATCAGCCGACACCATTTTCTTCAGTGTTTCTTGCCCCAGATGCCAGGTGCCCTCCAAGGAAGGCTGTAATCAATTTGGAAGACAAAAACAGGATTCCAGACAAATAAGTAAGCAATAAACAGATACACCATAACAGATATCCCCAGCTAAGAGAGACAAGGATAGGAGTGGACCCTAGGCATAGAGGGGTATGGAGGGAGGGAAAATCCGACTCACGTTGCATATCTATCGGACATCTACATTTATGGTAGGTACAAAACTGTACTATGTCCTTCAAGAATGCAACTGCAGTCATAACATATGGGTAGAATGCCATAGCTTAGCTGGGGGAGGAGGTATGCTCTAGGAAACAGATGGTGTGGCAATCAAACCCTGCAGGACTGCTGAAGCAAAGCCTGCTCTGGATCTGGAGTATAGAGGGAGATTGTAGTGTTTGGAGAATGTATGCACGGAGCTCCATGTAGCAGCTTCTAGAATGTCCTTTGTAGGCACCCCTCTTAAAAATGCTGTAGAGGTGGATGTAGCTCTAGTGGAATGTGGTCTGACATTGGCTGGAACAGTCTTCCCATGAAAGGAATAACAAAATCTGATGCAATGTCCAATCCATTTTGAAATAGTCTGTTTTGAAATGGCTTTCCCTTGTACTGCAGGGGCGTAAGCTACAAAAAGTTGTTCAGACTTCCTACTGGTCTTGGTTCTGTCCAGGTAGTATCGAAGTTGTCTGTGAATGTCCAAGGTATGTAACAGTCTTTCCCCTTTGTTCTCAGGATTGGGAAAGAAAGCAGGCCGATGAATAGCTTGATTTAAAGAAACCCTAGATACCACCTTTGGCATAAAAGTAGGGTTGGTCCTTAAGGAGACTCTGTCTCTGTGAAAGATTATGAACGGTGGTATTGCCATTAGGGCCTGTAGTTCCGAGACCCTTCTTGCTGAGGTAATTGCCAACAGGAAAGCTGTCTTCCATGAGAGAAATTGTAAGTCTACTGAAGCTGCTGGCTCAAATGGAGGTAGGGTCAGTTTTTCTAGTACAAAGTTGAGGTCCCAGGCTGGCACTGGAGCCTTTCTTGGTGGCTTGATGTTTTTGATTCCCCTGAGGAATTGCCTTAGCAAAGGATGTGAAAAAACAGGTGGATCAGTGTTATATCTAGCTGAAATAGCTGAAGCATGTATCTTTATGGAAGAATACGAGAGTCCATTTTGTAGCATATCTGCCAAATATTCCAGGATGAGTGGGATGTTCAATAATGAGGCATCATGTCCCTTGCTAGTATTCCAAATGCTGAATCTCTTCCATTTTGCCAAGTAAACCTTTCTGGTGGATGGTCTTCGAGCCTCTGTTAATATCCGCTGAACTTCCTTGGATAGAGGTAGATTGAAGTTATTCATGGGATCTCCCAGGCTGTTAGCTGCAGTGTCTGAAGGTTTGGATGCACTGTTTTGAAGTTGTGTTGAGTCAAAAGTAGAGGCCATTGTGGGAGGGCCCATTTCTTGGTGTGACATATGCTCCGTAGTAGTGGATACCAGTGTTGTCTTGGCCAGTCTGGAGCTATTAGGATCCCCTTTGGTCTCTCTGCTTTGATCTTTAGTAATACTGAGGTCATCAGTGGCAGAGGTGGGAATGCATATATTTTTAGGAAGTTCCAGTTGAATGAAAGAGCATCAATTTTCCAAGCTTGTGGATGGTATGTCCTTGAGCAGAATTTTTGTAGATGATGGTTGAGGTGAGAGGTAAATAGGTCTACTTCTGGCCTGCCCCATGTCGAAGTGAGTTGTGTGAAGATCTTCGGATGCAACCTCCACTCGTGTGGATCTGTGAAATTCCTGCTTAGGCTGTCCGCCAGCACATTGTCTTTGCCTGGAACAAACTGGGATTGTAACTGTATGTTTAGGCTCAGTGATTTTTCCCAAAGATTCATTGTCAATCTGCAAAGGGGGCAAGAATGGGTGACCCCTTGCTTGTTTATATACCACATCACAGTGGTGTTGTCTGTCCGTATCAGTAAATGGCCTTGCTGAAGTTGTTGCCGAAAGGCCTCGATGGCATGCATTACTGCCAGCATTTCCTTTTGGCTTATATGCAGATGTGTTTCCTTTGGAGACCATTGTCCTTGTATACATCTGCCTTCCATGTGCGCCCCCCATCCAAGGTCTGAGGCATCTGTGGTCATGGTCTGTGTTATCTGTGGTTTTTTTGAATGACATACCTGTGTTTGCCTGGCTTACCGAGGCCCACCATAGGAATTCCTTTTGTAGGCATGGAATGAGCGGTATGGTTGTCTCTAAGTTGTTGCTGTGCTGAGACCATAGGCTTTTAGGTACCATTGAAGCTTTCTCATGTGTAGTCTTGCTAATGGAACCAGGAGAATGCAGGATGCCATGTAACCCAGGGCCTGTAGGAATCTCCTTGCAGTCATCTGGGTGAGTTTTGCCAAACCTTTGAAATAATGAGTTAACTTCTCTTGCTTGTCTTCTGTTAGGTAAGCCATTTGAGAGGCTGTGTCTAATTTGGCTCCTAAGAAGGTTATTTGCTGGGATGGTTGAAGTCTTGGCTTTTGGAAGTTGACTGTGTATCCCAGAGCCTGAAGTAATCGTATGACATAGTTCAAGTTTTTTGTCAACATCAATTTGTCGTCCGCTTGTATGAGGCAGTCGTCCAGGTACGGGTAAATTTGGATCCCTGGAGCCTGCAATGAGCAATTACTGAAGCCAGGCATTTTGTGAATACTCTGGGCAGTAGATAAGCCAAATGGCAATGCTGAGAATTGATAGTGCTCTGGCCCTGCAAGAAATCTGAGGTATCTTCTGCAACTGTGTCTGATAGGGACATGCAGGTACGCCTCCTTGAGGTCCAGAGTAATCAGCCAAGACCCCTTGCCCAGCATGGGAAGGAGTTGCTGTAGAGTCAGCATTTTGAACTTTGGTACTATGAGAAAGGTGTTTAATGCGGACAAATCCAGTATTGGTCTCCATTGAGTTTCTTTTCTTGGAACAAGGAACAGTCTTGAGTAAAACCCCTGGCCTTGTTCTTGTTGTGGAACTCTTTCTATTGCTTTTATCTGAGCCAGCAGAGAAATTTGCTTGATAGCCTCTGCCCTCTGGTTTTGTGGTAGGTTTGGCATGCCTTGTTTTCTTGGTAAGGTATGAAAATGGAACCTGTAACCTTGGTCTATAATGTCCAAAATCCATTTGTCCTTTGTCAATCTGTGCCAATTGTCTGAAAACAGAGATAATTTTCCGCCAAAGGGAGCTTCTATTTGTTCCTTGGTAGGCGGAAGTAGAGGAAAGTCATTGAGATTGTGGCTGTGGTGCAGGGGAAACCCCTGTGTCACTTCTTTGGTTTGCTGGCTGCCATTGTCGTCCCCTGTAAGGACCTCTGTATTGTCCTCTTCCTCAGCCACGTCTGTTTTTACCCCTTTGAAATTTTTCAGGATTAGGAAAGGACCAGTTTTTTGAAGGCCAATTCCTACTGAATCTGGGGGGCTGCACCTGGAGGAAATCTTTAACCGTCTGCACTGATTTAGCTGTTTCCTTGATGGACTTTAACACATCTTTAGCATTAGCACCAAAAAGCTTGTTCTTTTCCAAGGGTGCATCCAGAAGTTTTGCCTTAACATGATCTGGTAGAGGTTGTTCTTTTAACCATGCATGTCTACGAATGACTGCCACTGTCATAGCTGCCCTACATGAAGCTTCCAGTGCATCATATCCACACTGCAGGAAGTGATTGCTGACTTGCTGAGAGTTATGTACAGCTTCCTGCAAAGACTTCCTGTCTAAGGGATCAGGAGAGGCCAATGTTTTCTGTAAATCATCTAACAGGAAATCCTGATATTGTAACATATGAAACAGGCAATTCAAAGCTCTCATAGATAAAGTAGTGGAGGTGTAAACCTTTTTCCCCCATCTCTCTAATGACCTAGCTTCCCTGTTGGAAGGCAAGGGATTTTTAGAGGTGGAAGCTGAAACACCTTTAGGTCCCTGAGAAGTAGTTTCTAAATCAACAGTATGGGCCCTGAATAAATGGGAATGTGTTTCTGGGACCCTGTAATACCTGTCTGGCTTGGCTGGAGCAGGAGGAAGTGAATCAGGGAGTCAGAATATAAATCATCCAAGACATCAAGCACAGGAGGAATAGCTAAGGGCCTGTGCTGGGGCTTTTTAAGGAAAGTTCGAAGGCGCTTTCTGGAATCAGAGTATTCCTGGCCTTGCCACTTGAAATGTTCCCTCATGGTATGCAAAACTTCCCCAAAAGAAATATCCTCAGGAGGGGAGGCCGAGGGGATGGAATCCTCTGCATCCGAGTCCTCATAGGTCTGGAAGAGCTCTTCCTGGCCATCGGAGTGGACAGAGCCCTCAGAATCTTCATCTGAAGGGATAGGGTCAGAGGGTTCAACCCGGGGCCTCTTATCAGGAGGAGGCTGGGATCCTCTTTCAGGATGGGCCTGTGAACCTCTAATCATAGAAATTAAGTCTGCGGCCATAGTCATGATTTGTGACTCTGGAGTAGGCTAAGGCAAGGCTTTAGCAGTAAGGTGCCTGGTCTTGCTGGCTGCCTTAGCCCGAGTGTAGGCCTTAATAGACATGGCCATAGGAGGCCTGGCAGCTCCACGTGCAGGAGTGACCTTATCTACAGCAATGGTCTCGGGCATTTCCTCGGTTTCAGTATCCGGAGGAAAATCTATCACTGGCATCGGAGTGGTATCCGGTATCGGAGTCGTCGGTAATGCGGTGTCTTCGGTTCGGAGCGGTGGGAAAACCGTCTCAGGGGGAACCGGAGCACTCGCGGTAGGTTTTGTCATGGAGTCGGTGGTAGACTCGGGCCGAGAATGTCGGTCCCGGTCTTTTCGTTTCTTGGGAGTTTGCGATGTCAGAAGTTCCAACGGCATTGTATAATCAAATTTTTCGCCGAAAAAATCTTCAGCGAACTCCGCCCGGTGCCTGAGAGTGCGCTTATTGAAGCGAGCACAGGCGACACAGGCCGAGACGTCGTGGTCTGGGCCAAGGCAAGGAAGACAGTAAGAGTGGAAATCCTTATGAGGTATTTGTTTACCACAAGAAAGACAATTGTTAACTTTTTCAGTAATTTCTGACATCGGCTGAGGCAAGAAAAGGTCCGCAATGGGGTACTTTGCTTTTTTGATGACTTTGGATTCGAAGAATACAGGAGCTGACCGACCGGCACTTGCGAACTGCTTCTGTTTCGGGCACCGCGTGGCAAGAAAGCCTGAAGAAAATGGCGTCGGCTGATGCTTATGTACTCCAGCCGCTCTGACGGAGAGAAATGCGACATCAGCCGACGTCGGACCCAGACTTTGGAATCCGGCCGACCGATGGCTGCCCGAGGCAAGACAACCCATATGTTATGACTGCAGTTGCATTCTTGAAGGACATCCAGAGACTGGTTAGGGGACTCCATTTGTAAGAGGTCATAATACATCTTTTGGGTCTAAGTAACCTGATTGTAGTCCCATTTAAAAAAGCCCTTCATTCGTAGTATTGTTTCCCAAAATGTAATGTCTTCCCCAGGGGAATCAGTTCCATTTGACTCCTCCTCTAAGGAAGCATATCCCAGAGGAGTGGCAATTTAAGAGGTGTAAGTGAGGGATTCATCCCCTGAGGAATCCTCTTCCTTAGAGGAAATATCAGGCAATACTTAACTTTTTGGAGTGGAAACTGAAAGGGCCTGGGCAGGTGCAAAGGCCTGGCATAAAGCTAAGAAGGCATTAAGTAGGCCTTGAGTAAAGGCTTGCCAGGAAGGGGTTTGCTCTTGATGGCATGATCGGATGTGCAGGGGCAGAATGTTTGGTTTTCTGCTTCTTCTTCTTGGGAGCATCCTATACAGAAGTCTCCGAGATGTGATGTAGAGAAGGGGGACCGGATGTCAGGCAACACTCAACAACGTCTGAAATAACGTCTTCTCTAACTACTATTTGGCTAGCTCCACGTAGGCCCTTGGAAATAATCAACCTTGCTTCCCCCCTGGCACCTGACTCGGATGCCTGCAACTCCCTCATGGACATGCTAGTGGCCTCCTTAATGGCTTCCTCCAGGGAACCCATCAGTGAAAGGTCCGCAGGTTCCAACTTGGACTTTGACCCTTCACCGACCTCGAGAGGTATGGCTGGAGTAGAGGGCACAGTTGTAGGATCAGGCCTAGTCTTCTTGCCCTATTTCATGGCTGGTTCCTCCTACGATCCCGACATCAGGTCCATATCTTTAGCTAATCAGCTAATCATTTCAGCCTCCGATTCTCTAGGCAAAGATTTAGAGCAGCTAGATGGCTTCTAAGTGTTTTAGGAACAAAGGCCTGTCAGATTTCACAAGTGGTGTGTCGTGGTCTTGGCCTAGACAGAATAAGCAAAGCTCATGTGAGTTTTTATGTGGAATATGCCTTCCACACTGACACTTGCCCTTTCTACCTGACATTAACCCACAACACAGTAGCAAAAAAGAAACAAACCCCCCTAAGGGGTACTTATCTGAACACAGACATGCACAAAGTCACTTTCCAAGTGAGCAATGACCGAAGCTGGCAGTCACAAAGGCAGAAGAAAATTCTGAGGTTGGTATGTGCTGACGTCCATTTATGGCCGAAGTATGCTGAGTGATGCAGACCGACTGCATGTACCTTCACAGTAGAATTTATCTGTTGTATAATGACTGGATGTACGAGTCAACCAGAGACAGACTACCTCATGTTATGGATGCAGCAGCATATGAATAGAATGACATATATTAATACATGGACATCTTACAAAATGTTTAGTAAAATCAGATTTATACACAAGGAATATATCTCACCTATAAAAATGAATTAAGAACATCAGATGGTAAAAAGGATAATTTTTGCAACAGCTGATGTGTCTATCAACTAAACTATGAATATAGAATATCATGATATAACTAAAACAATGACTGTTTAGTAATGTATGCATATAAAATATCATGACATACATATGCCAGTGACTATTTTTAGGATCTGTCCCTACTAACAATTCCATCTCTGAATCACTCTTTTTTTTTTTTTTTTTTTTTTTTTTTTTTAACCATAATAATTTTCTTTAAACTCTGATTTTTGTTTAGTAAAGGGACAGTTGTGAGGAGTTTTGTTTATTCCCTTATACATGAACCCTAAAAATGGAAGTTTTTGAAACTGAATACATCTGTCAGAGTAATTATTGTCAGAAAAGCATAAAATAATGTTTATTTTATTTTTATTTATTTAGCATTCTTAACGAGATAAATGAACTTATAGGTTCATAGGTAGGTACTGGGCTATCGGCCCTGGGGCCTATACAAGCCCAGCTAAAAAGGTACCCTGGCTTTTGCCAAGAAAATTATTTTCCTGTGCCACTGTTGAGCAGAGCCACAGAAGTGATCCCCGGGTTGAATTTCCTTTTTCCCATCCAATCATCAAGATTTTTCTTGAAGAATGCTAATGAGGAGCTTTGTTTGCTATAGATAGGTAGTTTATTCCAGCGTATTGGAAGTCTCTGGGACAAGAATCTATCCTTCTGGCATGTTCTGTTTATTGTGGTGGCATGGTTTAGGTCCCTAGAGCGTGTAGCTCGGAGGGACTGGAATTTCTTTAAGTGGAGCATGTCCAACAGCTCTGGGTTTGACATAGCTTTGTATGTTAAGCAGAGATCACCTCTGAGTAGGCGATATGCGACGGAGTAAAGCTGGGGTTTTTTGAGACAGTCTGCATAGGGCATCTGTCTGAGGCCAGGAATCCTCTCTTGGTGAGGTATTTCTGCGGCCTTTCCAGTTGTTATAGATGTCTTGTGAGGTACATAACAAAAGGGGCGTTGTACTCTGTAATGGGTCTAATGAGTGATGAGTAGAGGGGAACAATGACCTCTTTTTTTCTGGATGAGAAACCTTTTGTGATGAGGTGTGCCATGTAGAAGGATTTCCTGACTACTGTGGCAATGTGATTATCAAAGCAGAGACTACTGTCCACCTGTGTCCCAAGGTCTCTTATCACGCTTTCGGTGTTAAGTGTACTACCGCCTACATTGTAGTTCATGGGTACAGAGTTTTTACCAAAGAGGATGACAATGCACTTTTTGGCATTGAGCTTAAGGCCACGGCTTTGACACCAGGCATCTGTCTCAGTGAGGCCCTTTTGTAAGATGTCCACATCGTTAGGAGTTTCGATTATGGCTCCTAGTTTGCAATCATCTGCGAACTTCATTAGCCAAAGACCTTCTGTGTTAGCCTGTACTTCAGAGAAGTAGATACCAAACAGGAGAGGACCCAGGACTGAACCCTGTGGTACTCCACTTGTCACTGGTCTGAAGTCGGATTTGGAGTCTGCTACTTTCGCAGTGTGGGTTCTGTCAGTGAGCCAGCTGGCAACCCATCTTGTGACATAGGGATTTATACCTAGTTTAGTGCCTTTATCTATAATTCCAGAGTGGGGGATGGTGTCGAAAGCCTTGGCAAGATCTAGATAGTACCCTCGTCTACGGCTTTGGTGACTGCTTCAAAGAAGTCTATCAGGTTTAGGAGACATGATCTGCCTTTTACAAACCTGAACTGGGTGAGGTCTAGAGTTTGGAGATTACCAATGTCTTTGTTTATAAGTTCCATGATGATGCATTCCATGGCCTTGCAGACCAGGCTTGTCAGGCTAATGGGGCTGTAGTTCCCGGGGTCTGTGGTGGATCCCCCCTCATGGAGTGGGATAACTGTCGCTGTGCGCCATTCAGCAGGCACAAAGCCTGAGGTGAGGCTATAACTGACCATGGTACTTAGGTAGGGTGCCAGTTCATTCTGTAGTTCATGCAGAATGCAGCCTGGGATGTTGTCTGGTCCCATGGATGCTGTGTTCGTGGCTTTGGAGAGTGTGGTTTTTACCTGTGCAGCCATGATTACAGGAACTTTGTATTCTTCCAGTATAGAGATGGGCTCTTTAGAGGGTGGGGGGGTAAAGTTAGCACTGAACCTATCTGCCAGGATGTTGGCAATATCAGTTGGGTCTGTACACTTAGTGCCATTGTGCTGCAACTAAGAGCAGATTTGAGTGTTGCCATTGAGATTCTTGACATAGCTATAGAATGCTTTGTGATTGTCTTTAGAATCAGTGGCAATTTTGTTTTCGTAACTAGCTTTGGAGGATTTTATCAAGGATCGCAGCTTCTTACTGAAGCTGACCAGGGAGCTCCTCCACTCATGGATTTTACTCTCTTTTGCAACAGTTTCTTCCTTCTGTTGTACAGTTTGTTTATGGCAGGGGAGCACCAGATTTGCTTCCTTTTTTTGGAGGATAGCATCTTGGGTCTGTTTGGGATAGCACGATCCATACACTCGTGTAAGTGCTTATAAAGTGCAATTGTGTAGGATTCAGTAGTCGTAACTGTATTGTCCATCTGCATGGGTGTCATGAAGTTCACCACTTCTGTCTTAAGAAGCATGAAGTTGGCTTTGGAGAAATTTTATTACCATGGATTCCTTAATGGGGGGTGGGGCAAGATGTGGATATCTAGGGTAATTAGCTTATGGTCGGATCGGACCAATGAGGCGTTGACTTCAGGTGTGGAACACCAGTCACTCATGTTGTTAATGACTAGATCTAAGATATTGTTGCCCCTGGTGCGGGTGTGGATAGGTTGATCCAGGGCACTGGAGTTTATGAATTCCAGAAAGCATTGAGCGACGGAGTTGGTACATGAGTGGTTTTCCCAGTTAATGGTGGGATAGCTGAAATCGCCCATTATTAGGGTGTTTGGTTGAACCCTAATATTTTCCAGTAAATCAAGAAAAGAGGAGTGGGAATTCTGGGACATGGTGGCAGATCTGTAGCAAGCTACAATTTGGATTGCAGTTTTGCCCAGAGTTACTTGCACTTGGATAACCTCAGCTGCATTATGCTGAGCAACTAGCCTGGAGGTGGGGGTATCCTTAATGAATATGGGCATACCTCCGCCTTTGGTGTTCAGGTCCAGGTTACATGGCCGAAAAGTGTGGTATGAGTTATAGCCTGGTAGTGCAGGGATGCTCTCTGGAGCCTTGAACCAAGTCTCAGTCACTGCACAGATATCAATGTTCTCCATTTTAAGGAGTGCCTCGAGTGGGTGCATTTTGAGATTTAGACTTCTAGCATTGAGTAGCATCACCCTCAGTTTTTGCTTGCCTGTTCCTGTTACAGTGGTGAATTTGTCATTTGAACCCTGCCTAAAAAAGGCACTATAGGGGTGGCAAGAACCTTAGCCAGTATCCAGAATCCCAGGGGTGACAGGTGCAGGCCATCTCTGGCAAAGCATCGTGGTCTGTCGACCATGTCATCCCAGGCAGACAGATACTGGATCCCTTTAACTGGAAGAAAGACTGTTTTTAGTTATGTGCCAGGACAGACGGCATTAACAACTTTCCATAACATTTACAAGTAGAATTTTTTTTAATTAATCTTGCCCACAGAAATACCTTACTAGAAGGATACAAGGCCTAAACAACATGTCTTACATGGACTGACTCAAAGCCCTGTCACTATACTCAGTATAATATAGACTAAGAGGTGACCTGTGTCTGGCATACAAGACATCCTCCGTCCCATTACTGATGGATTTACTGCATGTCAGCAAATCAAACAGCATCAGAAATACTTGGTCTGGGGATCAAAACCTCTTCTCACAACATCAACATAATGGTTTGGAGGTACAGGTATATCTTGCAGAGGATACCGCTGCTCTGGATCAGACTCCCCATCTACAAAAAAAAAGTTTATCCCTGACCATATTCAACATCAACTCAGATCTATGAATGGGAAACTGAAAATTTACCCAGGTCTGCCCCCTATACTACTAATGGACAGAGGCAGCTCCTAAATGCTTTATCCCATGCAATGGTTTCCTCAAATTATCGATGGCATGATCCCAGTCATTCTCATTAAGGATAATATATAATTATTGCCCATGGGATGGGTAAAGCCAATCTAAAAGCAAATAGGATAGGTTATTTTGAGCACAAAAACGCTAGGCTTAAAATGGCCTGCAAGGACAGTTAAGCTTAGCACTTGCCTGACTATCACACTATGGAGGCAGTCGGGGGGGGGGGGTTTATCCTCACACCCAACAAACTGGATATCCATCACTCAAAAATAAAAGGGTGCAAACGATCACTACCAGAGGTTATTTCATTCCTTTCCATAACCTTCCTCTACCGCCAAAAAAACTTCCTGATGTTTCACCTGTACAAAGGGAAGCAGCCATAACCAAAATAAGGAAGCTCATAAGAAACTGATTCATCCAAGAGTTCTAACAAACTGTTGAGGATCTGGAATTTACTCAAGGTTCTTTCTAGTGCCAAAGAAAAACAGAGACTTGAGGGCAGTTTTGAACCTAAGCCACCTGAACAAGTCTAGAAAACAGACAAAATTTTGGATGGTTACAGTTCAGTTCATTCTTCCTTTACTGAGAAAGAATGACTGGACATGCTCAACTGATTACCAGGATGCATACTATTATATAAAAATGGACAAGAGCACCAGAAGAATCTCTGTTTCCAGCTGGGAGCCAGTCAGTTCCAATTCAGAGCTCTGCCCTTTGGTCTCATCACAGCCCCCAAGGTGTTTACCAAGTGTATGACAATTCTGACAGCTAAACTACAACTACAGGGATTCCAAGTATTCCCTTATCTGGATGACTGGCTCAACAAAACCTCAACCAACCTTGCTCCAACTGTGTACAGATCTGGGAATCACAGTAAATTTAACAAAACCCAAGCCACATCCAGTACAATCTTTGGAATTTATCGGAGTACATCTCAACACAAAACTTCAGACAGCAAAACTTCCCCACACAAGAGTTACAACCCTGCATCAACAAGCCCAAGACATCTTTATCCTATCAGAAGCCACTATCATGCTAGTACTTCTATCGAGATACTATATGCAAGAATTTCAGTGGATTCTATTCAATGGTCAGGGTTTTCCAGAACACACACACAATGGTAGCTGGAGTCTCCTCATGTACTACAAGGATGACCCTTTGTTCTTCCTTCTCCCTAAACTACTGTGACTATGGATGCTTCCCACCTAGGGTGAGGGGCCATTACTTTGGAAAGACTATCCAAGTCACGAGGTCCCAAGCAGAGGCCAGTCTACACATCATGTTGAAGATGACAGCAGTTCTCCTAGTGATGCATGGCCTTAAGGACTCCCTCCCTTTAGGTGTGATAGCTAGCCAGACAGACAACATGGCAGTAGCTTGGTGCATGAACAAACAAGGAGGAACCCAATCCTATCTGTTGCGTTGACAGGCAATGAGAATCAGGCAATGGGCGATATCTTCTCACCACTTTTAGTAGTAATGCTCATTCTGGGAAAATCCCATATTTTAGGCAACAGGTTAAGCAGGTCAGTCTTACTTCCTCACAAGTTGTCCCTCAAGTCTATCATAACAGAGCAGATTTTCAGCTAATGGGGCTAAACTTACTGCAATCTTTTTGTTTCTCCCCTTAACACCAAATGCAGCAAGTTCTTTGCTCTAATTCCCTGTCAAGGAGAGTCACCTAGGAATGCTCTGATGTACTAATGGCACCCCCAGACTTCTTTATGCCTTTCCTCCAATACATGTGATTTCAATGTTTTTACAGAAAGCAAATCCAATGAAGTCCACAGTTAAACTCATAGCCCCTTATTGGTCTTGGCACGTGAGGTTTCTCTTCCTCTGGCCTCATCTAGTTCATCCTCCCTGGGTGTGGGCTTCAGACCCATACCTACTTTCCCATCCTTCAGGGTTGCAACAGCAAAAACACATGATCTGGACCACCAGGCTGATAAAAAAAACAATAGTTTAATAAAATGCAGTAGGTTAGCGCTTTCAGGTTTTAAAAACCCTTCTTTGGACATCATACAAAAGTTACATAACAACCAATCAAAAACTCAGTAAAAAGCCCTCCTCTTTTTTTAAAAAAGTCTTAATAGGAATGACACCATTCAAGTCAGGTGCTCTATCAGCACCCAGTATAATTATCCATCTGGTTTCACTACATTCTGTTATATTTCTCAAATCACCCTCCTCCTGGTTGGATGAATAACTTGCAAAACCATAAAAGAAAATACATGCCCAGGGTACTGCTTTACATGCTGATATAGGGCATTATGTAGATTGGCTGTACATATAGCTGACATATGTTGTAGCACCCTGTCTTTCAACCTACAGTTCGTTTTGCTGACATAAAATGAACAATATTGCATACAGTCAGCCAAGTATATAATATTGCTGGTCAAACAGTCAGCATATTGTTTCAGGGAATAGCTCTTTCCAGACAGTGGATGGACAAATGTGTTGTTATGTCTAATATATTGGCAATCTTTGCAATGTCTACAGGGGAATGTCCCTTGTCGCCCCATGACAGGTTTCCTAACTCCCTGTTGATCTGTACAGAACAAGTCCTTTAAATTCTTACTAGGTTTAAAACAAAATGTGGGTTCCTGAGTTATTAATGCCTTCACTCGGTCATCTGTTAACATTTTGACGAAAAATGTCACATATGCCTCCCACATTATTACTATAATTCAAAGTAACTACTAGGGGCTGCCTGATTATATCAGTCTCCCTGTCATGCACCTGTACATTTCCAGAAAACCATGGTTTTGTTTTATTCAACCTCTCTTCTTTACTTTTATTAAATGCCCGCTGTATTATGTTCTGATTATATCCCCTTGCTTTTAAATTCACCATCAATTCTGCAGACTTCTCTCTATATGTCTCATCATTGGTACATAACCTAAATGTTCGAAAAAATTGTCCCTGAGCAATATTGTTAAATGTGCATCTGGGGTGCATACTATCATAGGCTAGGAGAATATTTCTCCAGCATTCCTTCCTATATAACACAGTCTCAATCCGTTGCTCTGTGTTTTTCATCACTCGGACATCTAAGAAATCTATAGTTGTATCCGAGAGTGAAATACTAAATCTCAGAAAATCAGTGGTGCTTTTCCAGGTAGGTAACAAACTCACAAAGCTGTTCCTGTGTCCCTGTCCAAAGCAGGAAGACATCGTCTGCAAAATGGACATAGTAACTTAGGCATCCCCTCTATAAATGGTTTGCCTTAAATATTGCTTGATCCTCCCAATATGCCAGCACTATGTTGGCATATGAATTTGCGCAGGGGGTGCCCATGGCAACACCCCTGCTCTGACGATAAAAGCAATTATGATACATAAAAATGTTATTGCTCAACACACAATCTAACAGTAAACATACACTGTCAATATCAGTTTGATTCCAGATTTGTACTTGTTGCAAGAAGGCCTCAATGGCCATCAAGCCATATTATTTTGTAATTACTGTGAACAAACTGTTTAGATCCAGGGTTACTAACAAATAATCCATGCAGTCAGCACTGGGACCTAAGTGACTGTGCAAAGATGGCAAAAAATGAGCTGTGTCCTTTAATATTCTGGGTACAGAAACCAAACACTTTCTTAAATGAGCCTCTACCCATACAGAAGCATGTTCAGTAGCCCACCCCCTTCCAGATACAATTGGACGTAATGGTGGGTTCCTGGGATCTTTATGTATTTTCGGTAAAGCTTTAAACAATGGAACAGGATGTTCAATTTCAATATAAACTTAAAAGTGTCTTCATTAATACGGTCGCTTAACCTTAACTTTACCAATAATCCTATTGATGTCAACTGGTGTTAACTGTTGATAAGTATCTGAGTCCCTTAACAACATAAGAACACTATTATGATAGAATTCACTGTCCATGACTACAACCGCCCCTCCCTTGTCAGCAGGTTTTATTATGATATTCTTATTCTCTGTGTGTCCTTAATGCTTGGTGTTGCTCCCAATTCATGTTATGAAAAACATGCTTGTTTTTTGTATTCAAAAACTTAAAAATATCATCTTCACAGGTTTTTACAAAGGTTTCAACCACTTGGCTAACAGGGGGGTTGAATGTACTTGGTTGCCTAAGAGTACAGTCCCTAGGAATAGATTCTGCACCATAAATACGTTTCAAATCAACATTTCTGACAAACATTCTCAAATCTAACACACAGTCACTAAAACTTGACCCTGTACTTGGAATAAATGTAAGTCCCTTACTCAAAACATAATTTTCAGCATCAAATAAAATATAATCAGAAATATTATATACATTACAGTCTCTATTGCCATTGGCAGTCACATGGATGTTTTTCGCCTCTTTGCGTTGCGATTCAACATACGACCTCTGTTCAAGTTCTCTTTCTTCTTCACAGGTATACCTTTTATGCATATGTTTCAATATAAAAATAGTTCTGAGTCTAATTAGGGACCAGGTCGGTTAGTATCATAATACAGGGACCCACTAAGACAAATGCTGTTCCCCTTCCAAACAGCGTATATCAAAACATAGGACAGAAAAAAAAAACTGTCTGTAGTATCCAAATGTTTTCTCACTGACAAACATATACTTATAAATGGCAATAAATGTTCAAACACATTTTAGAGAGCTGTAACATTAAAGAATGTAACATATTAAAGAAAATCAAAAATGATTTTCAATTATGCATATCATATATCCAAACATAAAACATCAATGCACTTCACTTCTTAATAGATTTAGTGTGAGGGGGTTATAAACAATAGGAAATCATAGTTGCCAGTGATTGGGCCTCAGCTTTGGACAGGATGCACTTATAAAAATACAAAGAAAAAACACAGAGGATGGAATCTGATATTATTAGATTTGTTACCACCTATGGTCGTAATATCAATTTGATTCGGAAGGTAATTTCTAAACACTGGCATATACTTTTGGCCAATGATGAGTTACATCATGTCATTGGTCCTAATTGTCAGTTTTCTTATAAAAAGGGAAAAACATTGGGATCACATTTTTCTCATTTCAAATGTATCAGCACAGGTGGTGCGGTACACCATCAAATTATTACTACTGGGGACAGATTGTTGGGCAACTTTCCCTGTGGTCATTTGTTCCTCCTGCCAGTACATTTTCAAGTCCAAACAATTTACCAGTAAAAATACCAGTCAGCTTTTGGATACCAGATTTTTTGGGAATTGTGGCACCGATTGGGTTATACACTTAGAGACATGCACCTGTTCGGCTTTCTATATAGGGCAGACATCACGTCCCCTGCATCTCTGTATGTCTGAGCATCGGAGTGATATACACAACAAAAGGTTGACAAATGCACTATATAGACATTGTACGGTTCATAGTACTGCCCAGTTCTACTTTATGATTATAGATAGGATCCATGGCAATAGAAGTAACAGACAGGGCTGGCACTCTATTTTAAATAGAAAGTAGAAATATTGGATTATAAAACTGGAGGGGGTCTCTTTTCACTGGGGCTTAATGATCATTTATGAAAATTAAAAATTATTAAATTATGTTTTCTAGTATATTACATGGTGATATCTATTTGTCTATTGTTTATTGCTTAGGAGTGTTAACAAATGGTATAATAAATGACATAATATGTGAAGCTGACCTCTTATTGGAGGGTTGTACTATTTAAAGGTTATGATTGTATGGGATTTTTTGTTATATATCCCATTGAGGAAGCCAGGTTTGCCGAAACCGATCTGGGACTTATTTAATTAAACCACGTTACTGTTTTTGGGTATTGTGTTGATTACCTCTTGGTGCTGGCTGCTTGTGTACTGAATATGGTTTGGTTTAGCCCTGCAGCAGCCATACGTGCAGACATCTTTACTGTTACTTTGCAGGTTATTCATCCACAAGGAGGAGGGGGGGTGATCTGAGAAATATAACAGAATGTAGTGAAACCAGGTGGATAATTAATCTGGGTGCTGATAGAGCACCTGGCTTGAATGGTGTCATTCCTATTAAGCCTTTTTTAAAAAAAGAGGAGGGCTTTTTACTGAGTTTTTGATTGGTTGTTATGTATTTTAAAAGGTGTTCATAACTTTTGTATGATGTCTGAAGAAGGTTTTTTTTAAAGCTGAAAGTGCTAACCTACTGCATTTTATTAAACTATAGTGTTTTTATCAGCCTGGTGGTCCGGATCGTTTGTTTTTGCTGCTGGAATTTGCTGTGAAGCTGGACCTTACGTGCAAAGTCTACAATTGTGTTTTTTGGATCCTTCAGGGTTGCCTCACCCAAACATTCAGTCTCTCAAGCTGACTACATGGTTAACAAAACTTCAATGATGGTGTGACAGTCCAGATTTTCCTTCTCAATTATTCACATCTTTTCATCACCCCAACCTCCTTCTACTAGAAAAATTTACAACAGCAAATGGAAGACGATTTTCTGTTTAGGCACTTGAAAATAATACTGATCCTTTCTTGGCTCCCTTTCCTGCAATCTTTGACTTTCTTGCTTAACTTTTTCAAAATGGAGCTAGCTATTTTACCATTAAGGTACAGTTAGCTGACATATCTTCTTTTCATTTTGGAAAAAAATCATACACCCATACAGTATCCTTCCTCAGATTGTTTAGAGGAACTTTCTGGATCCTTTGCCTCTTCCTTTTCTGGTACTGCATTAAGTAATATATATTAATAATGAGCTTGATTTTCCAGGTCAGATGATCTGTTTCCTCATCAAGATTATCTGTTACACGTAAGTCCTTTTTTCTTTAGACTCACGTTGCAGCATTATAACTGCATCTCAATAACTCACTCAAGCCTTCTCTCACTAGCACTATTTCTTCACAGGAAATAGCATAATCATTCAGTTTGTTTTCAGCTTTATTTAATTCTTCCATAATCTAGAGCCACTGCAGACTGCTCACTTCCAAGCACTTCACCAGTATGATTCTAAAAGGCTGTATCACCACATTTTCAGCCAGTGGTTCCACTATACCTCATGCAGGCAGGGACTCAAGTGTAGATACTACTTTTTTCATTTTATGGACATACCTCCCTGGACTACATGAAGAGAGACATGGAAGAGCTCTCCGATCTTGTAGCCCAGACAGGTATGACCCTAGCCCTAAGTAGCATCCTGACATTGCCCAGAATGACACCATAGTACAAGGACAAAATGAGTGCCTTCAACAAATGGCTAAGCTTCTGGTGTCATTCTAAGGGTATCCAGTATCTGTCTACATGGGATGACATGATCAACAGACCACGATGCTTTGCCAGAGATGGCCTGCACCTGTCACCCTTGGGATTCTGGATACTGGCTAAGCGTCTTACCACCCCTATAGTGCCTTTTTTAGGCAAGGTTCAAATGACAAATTCACCACCGTAACAGGTACAAGCAAGCAAAATCTGAGGGTAATGCTACTTAATGCTAGAAGTCTAAACCTCAAAATGCACTCACTCAACGCATCCTTAAAATGGAGAACATTGACATCTGTGCAGTGTCAGAGACCTGGTTCAAGGCTCCCGAGAGCACCTCTGCTTTACCAGGCTATAATTCATACCACACCTTTCGGTCACCTAACCTAGACCGAAACACTAAAGGCGGAGGCGTGTCCATATTCATTAAGGATATCCACACCTCCAGGCTAGTTGCTCAGCATAATGCATCCGAGATTATACAAGTGCAACTAACTCTGAGCAAGACCAAAATCCAAACTATAGCTTGCTACAGATCAGCCATGCCCCAGGATTCCCACTGCTCATTTCTTGATACACTGGAAAATATTAGGGTACAACCCAACACCCTAATAATGGGCAATTTCAACTACCCCACCATTAACTGGGAAGACTACTCATGTACCAACTCTTTTGCTCAACGTTTTCTGGAATGCATAAATTCCATTGCCTTGGATCAACTTATCCACACCCGCACCAGGGGCAGCAATATCCTAGACCTGGTTATTACCAACATGGGCGACCGGTGTTCTACACCAAAGGTCAATTCTTTGTTGGTCAGATCCGACCACAAGCTAATCACCCTAGACATCCACATCTCTCCCCAGCCCCACCCCCCATTAGGGAAACTACCGTAAAAAATTTCTCCAAAGCCAACTTCACGCTTCTTAAGACAGAAGTGGCAAACCTCACGACACCCATGCAGATGGACAGTAGAGGTACGACTGCTGAATCCTACACAATTGTACTTTATAAGCACTTACAAGAGTGCATGGATCATGCTATCCATAACAGAACAAAGATGCCATCCTCCACAAAATGAAGCCAATCTGGTGGCCCCCTGCCATAAACAAACTCTACAACAGAAGAAAGAAACTGTTGTAAAAAAGAGTAAAATCCCATGACTGGAGGAACTCCCTGGTCAGCCTCAGTAAGAAACTGAAATCCCTCATAAAATCCTCCAAAGCTAGTTATGAAAACAAAATTGCCACTTATTCTAAAGACAACCACAAAGCATTCTATAGCTATGTCAAGAATCTCAATGGCAACACTCAGATCTGCTCTGAGTTACAGCACAATGGCACTGAATATACAGAACCAACTGATATTGCCAACATCCTGGCAGATACATTCAGTCCTAACTTTACCCCCCCACCCCCTAAAAGGCCCATCTCTATACCGGAAGAATGCAAAGTTCCTGTAATCACGGCTGCACAGGTAAAACCACACTCTCCAAAGCCAAGAACACAGCATCCATGGGACCTGACAACATCCCAGGCTGCATTCTACACAGATGACAGAATGTACTGGAACCCCACCTAAGTACCATGTTCAATCATAGCCTCACCTCAGGATTTGTGCCCACTGAATGGCACAGAGCGATGGTTATCCCACTCCACAAAGGGGGATCCACCATGTACCACCGGGAACTACCGCCCTATTAGCCTGGTCTGCAAGGCCATGGAACTTATCATCATGGAACTTTTAAACAAAGACATTAGTAAGCTCCAAACTCTGGATCCCACCCAGTTCGAGTTTGTAAAAGGCAGATCATGTCTCCTAAACCTGACAGACTTCTTTGAAGCAGTCACCAAAGCCGTTGACGAGGGTAAGGTGGTTCACACAGCCTATCTAGATCTCACCAAGGCTTTCCACACCATCTATCACTCTGGAATTATAGATAAACTCATTAAACTAGGTTATAAATCCCTATGTCACAAGATGGGTTGCCAACTGGCTCACTGACAGAACCCACACTGTGAAAGTAACAGACTCCAAATCCGACTTCAGACCAGTGACAAGTGGAGTACCACAAGGTTCAGTCCTGGGTCCTCTCCTATTTGGTATCTACTTCTCTAAAGTACAGGCTAACACAGAAGGTCTTTTGCTAATGAAGTTCACAGATGACTGCAAACTAGGAGCCATAATCAAAACTCCTAATGATGTGGACATCCTACAAAAGGGCCTCACTGAGACAGATGCCTGGTGTCAAAGCCATGGCCTCAAGCTCAATGCCAAAAAGTGCATTGTCATCCCCTTTGATAAAAACTCTGTACCCATGAACTACCACATAGATGGTAGTAAACTTAACACCGAAAGTGTGATAAGAGACCTTGGGACAAAGGTGGACAATAGCCTCTCCTTTGATAATCACATCGCCACAGCAGCCAGGAAATCCTTCTACGTGGCACACCTCATCACAAAAGGTTTCTCATCCAGGAAAAAAGAGGTCATAGTTCCCCTCTACTCATCACTCATCAGACCCATTATAGAGTACAACGCCCTTTTGGTATGTACCTCATAAACATCTACAACAACTGGAAAGGTCGCAGAAATACCTCACAAAGAGGATTACCGGCCTCAAAGAGCTGCTCTATGCAGACCATCTCAAAAATCTCCAGCTTTACTCTGTCGCATCTCTGCCTAACATACAAAGCTATGTCAAACCCAGAGCTGTTGAACATGCTCCACTTAAAGAAATCCCAAACCCTCTGAGCTTCACGCTCTAGGGACCTAAACCTTGTCATCACAATAAACAGAACATGCTGGAGGGATAGATTCCTGTCCCAGAGACTTCCCATACTCTGGAACAAACTACCTATCTATATCAAACAAAGCTCCTCATTAGCACTCTTCATAGGAAATTCACCCCGGGGATCACTTCTGTGGCTCTGCTCGATGGTGGCACAGGAAAATAATTTTCCTGGGTGACGAAAGCCAGGGTAGCTTTTTGGCTGGGCTTATATAGGCCCTAGGGCCAATAGCCTAGTATCTACCTATGAACCTATGGGTGGTAACGTGTTTCGGCATACATGAAACAATTTCGATCAAAGGACAAAAAAATATATCATTTCAAAGTACTTTTCAGAAAAGATGGGAAAAACACTTCTGGTTCACTTGAAAAAAAGATTAAAAGATACACAGTCAGCTGTTTAGCCTGCCACATTCTCAACAATTCTAAGTTCTTTAAAGCTTAACAGTGTTGTCTGCATAAAAGCGATTTCACTTTTTTTCCTAATAAGTTCATACATAGTGTTATTAGAATTCTACAACTCCCTGACTCCAGCCCAAGTGATTTGGATTCAGTTAGCGTCTTGGGTGTCTGATGGAGTGGCAGGGTCAGGATGAGATGGGTGTTACCATCCTGGGATGGGAGTATGGTGATGTGGGTGACTCCCATGATGATCTCTGGCTATGGAAGTAATTAGCTTCTTCAGCATCAGGGTTTTTAGTCAATCAAAGAGCATCCGGGTTACAGTCAGGCCTTTATCAATCTGTACCACAAAGCTGACTGAGTGTTGTAGAAAGTGATGAGCAGAAGCATTTCCATCTGAGTATTCCTGTCAATAAAGTGATCTGTAGAATTCCGTTTAAACTGGATCTAATAATATAGTCTCACTCACTGCTGTACACATAAAGTACAGTTTTGTACCTACCATAAATGTAGATGTCCACTAGGTATGCATCTGCAGTCATAACATATGGGTTGTCCTGCCTCAGGCAGCCCCTCGGTCGGCCGGATTCCAAAGTCTGGGTCTGGCCTCGGCTGATGTCGCACTTTCCCCGACGTCAGAGCGTCTGGGGTATAAAAGCATCAGCCGACGCCATTTTCCTCAGTTTTTCTTGCCCCAGATGCCAGGTGCCCTCTAGGAAGGCTAAATTTGGATAAATGCAGAAAAGTTCCAAACATTTGCAAAATTATATACATGTATAAACAAACAAATACACCATAATAGATTCCCCCAGCTAGCTAAAAGAGGGGTAAGTACCCTAGGAATACCACAGAGGGGTAGGAGGGAGGGTAAACATGACTGCAGATGCATACCTATCGGACATCTACATTTATGGTAGGTACAAAACTGTACTATGTCCTTCAAGGATGCATCTGCAGTCATAACATATGGGTAGAATACCATAGCCAATCTGGGGGAGGAGGTACTAAGAAAAGGATGGTGTAGTTAAGATCCCCTGCAGGACTGCAGGAGCAAAACCTGCTCTGGATCTGGAGTATAAAGGTAGATTGTAATGCTTGGCAAATGTATGCACGGAGCTCCAAGTAGCAGCTTCTAAAATGTCCTTGCTAGCCACCCCTCGTAGGAAGGCTGTAGTGGTGGCCGTGGCCCTTGTGGAATGAGGCCTGATGTTTTCAGGAACTGTCTTTCCATGAAAGGAGTAGCAAAATCTAATGCAATTTCCTATCCATTTTGAAATTGTCTGTTTGGAAATTGCTTTTCCTTGCACCCCAGTAGCATATGCTACAAAAAGTTGGTCAGTTTTTCTGCTAGTTTTTGTTCTGTCCAAGTAGTAGCGTAGTTGTCTGTGTATATCCAGGGTGTGCAAAAGTTTTTCCCCTCTATTCTGTGGATTAGGGAAGAACGTAGGCAAGTGAATAGCTTGGTTCAAGGATACCTTAGATACCACCTTTGGCATAAAAGTAGGATTGGTTCTTAGTGAAACTCTGTCCTGATGGAAAATAAGAAATGGCTGCACTGCCATTAATGCTTGTAACTCAGATATTCTTCTTGCTGAAGTGATTGCCAGAAGGAATGCAGTTTTCCAAGACAGAAACTGTAGATCCGCCGATGCTGCTGGTTCAAAAGGAGGAAGTGTCAGTTTCTCCAGCACAAAATTGAGATCCCAAGCAGGTAGAGGGGGTCTTCTTGGAGGTTTAATATTTTTGATCCCTCTCAGAAATTGTCTGAGGAGAGGGTGCGAGAAGATAGGTGGATCCACATTGTATTCTGCTGAAATTGCTGAAGCATGAATCTTAATGGAAGAATAGGACAGGCTATTGTGGAACAATTCTGCTAAGTATTCTAGGATATGTGTTATGTTTGCCACTGTGACATCTGAGCCTTTTGATGTGCTCCAAATGAGAAATCTCTTCCATTTAGCTGAGTATGTCTTCCTTGTGGAAGGCCTGCGAGCCTCCAAGATAATATCCTTCACCCTCCGAGATAAAACAGTTTGATTGGGATTTAAGGGATTTTCCAGGCAGTTAGCTGCAATGTTTTCAAGTTGGGATGCAGGGTCTTGAAATTGTTCTGAGTCAGAAGAAGAGGCCATATGGGGAGAGGCCATGATTTTGCCTGAGACATGCTTCTCAATAATGGATACCAGTGTTGCCTTGGCCAGTCTGGAGCTATTAGTATCACTCTTGGCTGTTCCTCCCTGATCTTCAGTAAAACCTTGTACATCAGTGTATTCTCTTTCCCTGGCACGAATTGGGACTGTAGTTGGATATTGAGATTCAGGCATAGTTCCCATAGATTCATAGCCATCCGGCATAGAGGTTAAGAGTGTGTGCCTCCCTGCTTGTTTATGTACCATATGACCGTGGTGTTGTCTGTCCTTATTAACAGGTGGCCTTGTTGGAGGAAGGGTTTGAAGGCCTCGATTGCATGCATCACTGCCAGCATTTCCTTTTGGTTTATGTGCATGCTTAGCTGTCCTTGAGGCCATAGGCCTTGGATACATTTGCCCGCCATGTGTGCTCCCCATCCTCGGTCTGAGGCGTCCGTGGTGATGGTCTGCCTTGTTTTTGGTTTGCTGAAAGGCAACCCTCTGTTGGACTGGCAGGCCTGAGCCCACCACAGAAATTCCTTTTGAAGGCATGGAATGATTGGTATTAAGGTTTCTAAACTGTGACTGTGTTGAGACTATACACTCCTTAGGCACCATTGTAATTTCCTCATATGCAGCCTGGCATGCGGTATCAGAATTATGCAGGATGCCATGTAACCCAGGGCTTGCAGGATTTTCCTTGCAGTAAGCTGAGTTTGTCTTGTCAGAATCATGAAGTAATCTGGAAGTTGTTTTTGTTTTTCTTCTGTGAGAAATGCCATTTGGGTGGTTGTGTCCAGCTCTGCACCCAAAAAGGTTATCCTTTGGGATGGTACTAGTCTTGACTTTTGGATGTTGACTGTGTATCCCAAGGCCTGTAGCAGGTGTATGGCATAGGCCAAGTCCTTTATCAAATTTCCCTTGTTGTCCGCTTGTATTAGGCAGTCGTCCAGGTATGGGTAAATTTGAATTCCCTGTAGCCTGCAATGTGCAATTACTGATGCCAGGCATTTCGTGAATACTCTGGGCGCAGTAGATAAGCCAAAGGGCAATGCTGAGAATTGATAATGCTCTGATCCTGCAAGAAATCTGAGGTGTCTTCTGCAACTTGGTCGAATAGGGACGTGCAGGTATGCCTCCTTGAGATCTAGAGTCACCAGCCAAGACTCCTTGCCCAACATGGGAAGAAGTTGCTGTACGGTCAGCATCTTGAATTTTGGCACAATGAGATAAGTGTTCAGTGCGGACAGGTCGAGAATAGGCCTCCATTGATTTTCTTTTCTTGGTACAAGGAATAGTCTGGAGTAAAATCCTTGGCCTTGTTCTGAACATGGTACCTTTTCTATAGCTTTCATCTGAAGCAAATTGTTGATCTGTCTTAAAGCCTCTGCCCTCTGATTTGGTGGAAGGTTTGGCATTCCGTTTCTTTTTGGCAAAGTGTGGAAGTGGAACCTGTATCCTTTGTCTATTATTTGCAGTGTCCATGTATCCTTTGTAATATAATGCCAGTTTTTTGAGAATAAAGCCAGCTTTCCGCCCAAGGGTGCTTCCAGTTGATCCCTGGTAGGCAGAATCAGAGTTAAGTCATTGAGCCTGTCCTGGTGTAGTAGTTGTTGTTGTTGCTGTTGCACTACTCCTCTGGTTGGCAGGCTGCCACTGACGGCCTCTGTAGGAGCCCTTCGATTGACCTCTGCCTCTAGGGCGCCTGTTCCTGCTTCTCTGGGCTCTGTCCGAGTCTGGAAAGGACCAATTCTTAGTAGGCCAGTTTCTGCTGAATCTCGGTGGTTGTACTTGCAGGAAATCTTTAACTGTTTGCACAGATTTAGCCTTTTCTTCAACCTTTTTTAAGATCTCCTGAGCAGAGGAGCCAAATAAATTTTGTTTCTCCATTGGAGCATCCAGGAGTTTAGCTTTAACATGGTCTGGCAAAGATTGTTCCTTCAGCCAGGCATGCCTACGAATAACTGCCCCAGTCATAGCTGATCTAAATGAAGCCTCCAGTGCATCATAGCCACATTTTAAGAAATGATTACTAACCTGTTGTGAATTGTGTACCAAATCCTGAAGGGATTTACGGTCTAGGGGTTCAGGAGAAGAAAGTTTCTTATTCAGTTCATCTAACAAATACTCTTGGTACTGTATCATATGAAATTGACAATTTAATGCCCTGACAGAAAGAGTTGCAGAAGTATATACCTTATTTCCCCATCTCTCTAAAGCTCTAGACTCTCTTTCAGAGGGTAGAGGATTTTTGGCAGTGGCGGCCGCAACCCCTTTAGGGCCCTGAGAAATAGTTTCTGGGTCTGCAGAATGGGCTTTATACAGATGGAAATGAGAATCTGGGACCCTGTAGTATCTGTCAGGTTTGGCAGGGGCCGGAGGAAGAGTATCAGGGGCTGTACTGACATCATTGTACACATCATCAATTACATTCAGAACAGGAGGTATAGCTAAGGGCCTATGTTGAGGCAAATGCAAAAAGGTCCTTAATCTTTTTCTAGAATCAGAGAAATCCTGACCTTGCCATTGAAAATGCTCTCTCATGGAGTGTAGAGTCTCACCGAAGGAAAACTCTTCAGGAGGGGAGGCCAAGGGGATAGATTCCTCAGCATCTGAATCCTCATAAGGCGAGTAAGCCTCCTCCTGGTGGTCTGACAACTCAGACCCATCTGTGGAATCATCTGAAGAGTGTGGGTCAGAGGGGTCAGTCCTGGGCCTTTTGTCCGGAGGAGGGTGAGAGGCCCTGTCTGGGTGAGGTTGTGAACCCCTAATTAAGGAAATAAGGTCCTCTGCAAGGCTGAGGATCTGTGAACTAGAGGAAGGCCTCTGGGAGGTAGTTTTGGTAGGCAAAGCTTTAGATAGTTTGGCAGCTTTAGCCCTAGAAAAGGCCTTAATGGACATGGAAGCAGGGGGCCTAGCTGCCCCACGTGCAGGAGTAGAAATGTCCAAAGGTATGGTGTTGGGCATTTCCTGAACACTGGTTTCGGTAGGAAGTTCGGTAGCCGACTCAGCCGGGGCCTCCCGGGCCTCGGTGGTCGGATGTATGGGTTCGGAAGAAGGAATCTCCGAGGACTCGGTTTCGGCCGAAACCGAGACACTCGCAGTAGGCCTAGCAGTGGTTTCAGCTGAAACCGTGGGCCGCGAGTGTCGGTCCTTTTCCTTCCGTTTTTTCACCATATGCGTAGTCGGAGTCTCCGATGGCATTTTATAAGCAAAAGTGGCACCAAAAAATTCCTCTGCAAACTCCGACCGACGTCTAAGAGTTCGTCGGTTGAAGGAAGCACAGGCTAAACAGGCCGATACGTCGTGGTCTGGGCCTAAGCAAGGAAGGCAGTAGGAATGGAAATCCTTATGAGGTATTTGTTTCCCACAATGTAAACAATTATTTACTTTGTCTGACATCGGCTGAGGCAAGAAAGAGTCCCCAATGGGGTACTTAGCTTTTTTCGAAGTCTTCGGTAGCTGAATTCACTGGATCTGACCGACCGGCACTTGCGAACAGCTTCTGCTTCGGGCACCGCGCGGCAAGAAAGACTGAGGAAAATGGCGTTGGCTGATGCTTTTATACTTAAACAGTCCACCAGAACCAACAAAGGTTCAACCAAGAAAATAAAATGAAATTCGAACCACAGTGTGCACTGAATGAATACTCAAGTTCTGAAACACGAAGATTTATTCAACCAACAACAGACTAATCTGTGGTTTCATTAATGTAAGAGCAAAATTCCTTAACACTTTCCTCATCCCCTTTCCAAAATATAAGGAGGTCATCTAAAAACCTACAGTACAAAAGACTGTTGCCCTTGTACTTTGAGTTTAACACAAATTGCTTTTCCCATGCCCATAGCACTAAATTAGCATAGACAGGGGCACAACGGGCACCCATCGCTACCCCTGTCTTTTGTTGATAGATCTCTCCATCAAATTGTATAAAGTTATTATGTAGTATGATTTCCATCAAGTCATGACATATCTCCAGTCTTTCTTTATCAAAACTGGGACTAGTCAAAAGACTGTCATAAAACAGTTCCAGCCCAGTTTGATGTGGTATCACTGAGAATAAGTTAATGACATCGACAGTCAAAAACCCAAACATCTCATTCCCAATGCCCTTAACACTTCCTACCCTTTCCAAACAATGCCACGAATCCTTTAGTATGTGGTCAGCATCCATTAGTGCTTTTTTACAAAAATGGTCCACAAATGCAAAGTACAAGGGCAACATTCTTTTGTACTGTAGGTTTTCAGATGACCTCCTTATATTTTGGAAAGGGGATGAGGAAAGATTCCACTTTATACAATTTGATGGAGAGATCTATCAACAAAAGACAGGGGTAGCGATGGGTGCCCGGTGTGCCCCTGTCTATGCTAATTTAGTGCTATGGGCATGGGAAAAGCAATTTGTGTTAAACTCAAAGTACAAGGGCAACATTCTTTTGAATCCGGCCGACCGAGGGGCTGCCTGAGGCAGGACAACCCATATGTTATGACTGTAGATGCATCCTTGAAGGACATCTGTGTGTACTGAAGATCACAAGAGACCTAAATGATTTGTCAGTGTTGAACAAGGAGATAAGGTAACAGATCTTGCTTTAAATCAGCTTCTTGAACAATTTGCAACGCAAAATTGTATGGGAAAGAAAGAAATGTACGCTACTGAGATATCTTTGAAGGGCACACTTTAAAAATAAAGAATTTTGAATGATGCAATACAATGGATAGCACTTCTTTCCTCATGCTAGGAAGAACTACTACATATCTTTATAAGGGTCTACTTCATAACACTGAATTTCATAACATTGAGACCAAAACATCTAAATCCCAAAACAATGAAAACCCAAAACATTGAAAACTCAGAACATTGAAAGTGTGCTTCATGACACTGAAAACTACAATGCACATGTAAGTAACATCCCCTCCACCTACACCACCACCTAACT
Organism: Protopterus annectens; assembly: GCF_019279795.1. Taxonomy (NCBI): domain Eukaryota; kingdom Metazoa; phylum Chordata; order Ceratodontiformes; family Protopteridae; genus Protopterus; species Protopterus annectens. The sequence goes on along the minus strand of NC_056727.1, from coordinate 595,651,996 downwards.
AACAAACACACTTTCTACTACGTTTCTGCAAGGGGCAAGCCCCCTGCAACCACCATGTGGGGGGGCTCTGCCCCCCAGACCCCACCCCGTAAATTAAATATACCAAATCCAAGATCGCATTACAGTACAAAAAAGTTAATTTCCTAACCTCACTGTATCACCGAGGCTAGGAAATCAACTATTTTCTACTGTAGTGCGATCTTGGAGTTGGTATATTTAAATTATGCGGGGTGTGGGGGTGCAGGATGCTTACCCACCCTGCAGAAACATAATAGAACGTGTGTTTGTTAGTTAGATGATGTTGTTGTAGGTGGACGGGATCTTATTTACTTGTGCAATGTAGTTCTCAATGTTACTGAGTTTTCAATGTTTTGGGTTTTCAGTGTTTTGAATTTTCAATGCTATGGTCTCAATGTTCTGAAATTCAATGTTAGGAAATTTCAATGTTAGAAGTAGACCTCTTTATAATATTAAAGTTGTATTTCCAATGTACTTTATCACATACGATCTAAAAAGGTATGGTGCTACATCAGTCTATTAAGGCTTCCATCACAGAAAAGCTGTTTTTGTCTCATTTATTCCTGTTTACCTATATTATTCGAATTAGCAATGAAATAACTCAGTTCAATTTACCTCTTGCAGTAGTTTCAATACACAAATGGTAAAGACTTATAAGAACTTGCAGGACATATGCTAGGCAACCTATAATTCAATTCCCAGTGTTTAGATTAGATGGTATAGTGTACTTTTAGGTCTGTGAAATAATGTTATTTACTCAGTCCTGATAAAAATCCATCAGTTGGTAATTAGCATATCAATAAATTTGTCCACATTAAAACATTAGGCCAAGACTAAACTGTGTACAGAATACAGGTCTAGTATGAAATCTTACTAGGACCAATCTTTATGATATTCCTTCTTATTTATGTAATGTAGTAAAAAATGTCCTATTGATGTGAAAGCATAGAGGCTAGGAACACTATATATATATATATATATATATATATATATATATATATATATATATATATATATATATATATATATATATATATATATATATTTATGCGTGTGTCTAAATATATATATATATATATATATATATATATATATATATATATAATGGGTCTACTTTTAAACACAAAAAAACACAATACCGAGATGAACATAACGAAACTTAGAATGCTGAACTGCATCTTTTTTTTCCCAGGGCAAGTAAACACTTGCCAACTTGGGGAATAATGCCATTTTCCCCACTGTAGTGTGATCCTGGAGTTGGCTGGTTTTAAACAGTATGGTTTGTTGTAGTGTAGTTTTGATAATTAATTCAATGTGAATATAGGTATACATATTTATATATATATATATATATATATATATATATATATATATATATATATATATACACACACACACACACACACACACACACACACACACACATATATTACACTGCATTCATTTTGCACAGTATAGAAACTAGCCTTTTCATTTCAGTGGAAATACTGTTGCTACCAGAATTTAAATTTTAAATCCAACATCACAAGAAAATGCTGATGAAAAAACTTGGAAGTTTAGAGGACTGTTATTCTGACAAATGAGGTATCATCATATGAGGTGTCTACCAATGGTGGCCTGTGATACTAGGTTGCTGTCCCTGTAGATAATTTTTTTAATATCACTGAATGAAAAATAGCCAACTTTACTGTTTGGGATTCAGAACTCATGCAACAGCAGCAGTGCATTACGCATAGGTGGATTTTCAATTTTCTGTTATTTAAAAAATAGAAGTTTCTTGTATACGCACACACACACTCAGTCTTGCATGCAAACACAGAGGCAAACAACTTTATCTTCATATTGTATATGTCAATGTGTGAATCTAAATTTGGAAGGGGGGGGGGGGTCAAGCATAAATCCAATGGCTCAAAAAAATCTTTTCCCAAGAGAAATGTACAAAATTTTATTTCTGAAGCAATGACAAATTAGTATGCAAACATTCTTGAAAGTAGACACATCTGAATATACAAGGCTGTACTTTTTGACGGTGGTCTTAGGAGTCAATGATAAGGTCAGCAGTGGGGCATGGTTCAGTCTGTCTGAGAAATAGCATGTCTGTCTGGAATTTTATGTATTTATTCAAGTATGTACACACACACACACACACACACACACACACACACACACACACACACACACACACACACACACATCTATGACAACATAAGCCTTAGATAATGCAAAGTGCTGAAAAAGAGGTAAAGGGGTATAGTAAGACAAAGGCTCAATATCTAGGCACATCCCAGCCCCTCAAGCTATACATTACAGCCGTGTAATACATAATCTAAGAATGTCTTGTGGATTTTATAAAACAAATAAACATGACTGGTTGATTATCTTGTATTTGTTAGATATTTCCACTGCATATCTAATATGTCACAGTGCTGAAATATGATGCATATGTATGCATGCTGGTGCACACATGCATCTTCATTTGTGTGTGGAATATATATTACGTATGGAACATTAAGCCCTTGGATCCAGTTACCAGAACCAAAATAAAATAAAAATATTTTAGAGGATCCATAAAATAAATTTTCATGGCAAGCACCAAAGTGCCATTGATAATCCAAGTATGAAACAGGACGTACATACCATACCCAAGAGGAGAAGCAAAATTAGACTAGTCATCTGACGTTATAGACACATCAGGTATTGGGGTTTCATTGCTTTAATTAATTAAGTGAACAAGAAATCTCACTTTTGTGCAAACACACACACACACACACACACACACACTTTCCCTTTCTGTCTTATGATATCTTTTTCCCAGCAGTGAAATTTTCTGCTCCATAAGGATGGGAAGTATAAAGCATCTGCATATTCTTCAGAAGTCTGCCTAAAATCAAGGTGATCAAAATCAGAAGTGATATTCAGTGTGCCACAACTTTAACTGCACAGTGCAGTCACTCAGAACATGCACAAGCAACTCAGTAAACTAATACCAACAGTACACTGCCATAAGGCATTACAATAGCTGAAAATAACAAAAGCAAAAATTCATGTGGTAACTTCAATCACCTGACAGAGCCAGTGCCATCAGTATTATAAAGTGCAGCCTATTGTGCCTCTGACTTCATTCGGATAAAAGATGTATCTATGCATTGTGTATGGGAAAGATGAAGCACTAAACTAAGAACCTCAGGCAAAGGCAGAATTCCACCAAAAACACAAGTCCACAGTCCGGTTCCAATAAAGGCTGCCCCTCCTATAAATCCACTGTTCAGAGGATAATCAATGGCAGAAAAATGTGTGCAGCAACCACAATTTACTGAAATAAAAACAAAATCAAGAACAAAAATTCCTGGGATTAAGCGCCTTCATCTTCCCTTAGGAGACTTCATCAGAATCAATTAACAAAGAAATAAACCCATATTAAGTACCCCACCAAACCAGTTCCATTGGTCAATCAATTAACCAGTCTGTAAATCAATTAAACAGTATATAAAATTTAAAGTGCTTGGTGCCAAAAACAGTGTAATTTAACCAATATAGTACACTCCTTTTAAAATGTTCATGACAGAATATATTGAATAAAATTCATAAAATTCATTAAAAGTTTATATAAATGAATAAATAATTGTATACAAGTATATAAATAGGTATATAAATAAATAGTTCCATAAATATGCACATATATATAACATTTCCAAAAAGTTCCACTAAAATTCATAGCCCTCATAGAGTGTAAAACGTACAATGTATAAACATAACAAGTATGCATATATATGACTACGTTTCAACTCTTTTGGGGTTGGAAAAGTACAGGAACATTCTTTGAAAAATGTAAGACTTTGAAAAGTTTACTAACCAAATACAGGACTTTCATTCTTGATAACTGGTGCTTAAAATGTTGTATACATAATAATATTGTACCCAAAGGGTTGAGACTAAACACATTTCCTAATAATACTGTGAAATAATCTGATTTTTACAAAACTGTTATGGATATTCTTAATGACTGTGGTATTTCTATTTTAAAAGCTATGGTGCATAACAATGAAATGTTGATGGAACAGTGTAAAAAACTATTGATATTTTAAATAAGGAAATTAGTGATGACTTATTGTTTAGTATAACTGAATACAAGAATGATTATTTAAGGGTAAAGCAAGATGTTGATAAGTTAATGGGTAAAAATTACAAGAGAAAAGTTTTCAAATTAGAAAGGGACTTACAGGAATATGAGCAAGGTAGGGGTTACCCTTGTGAGACCTATATCCAAGGACCCCATTCCCTAGAGTTAATGACAGGGTTCAGGTACCCCGGAGAGAGAATGGTACTGAAACCTACCAGGACAACTTTGCCCGGGGTAGGGGGAATGATACATACACCAATAACAATGGTATTTACAACTACCAAAGGGTCACCAATAGACAGGGGAGCCCTTTAGAGGTGGAGGGGCCTCGAAGGTCCAAGAGAATACGAAACCTAACATATCAACCATCTTATAACGAAGTGACAGGACACTATTACCCACATCAGCAAGGGAGAGGGAGGAGGAATTAGCATGTGGGACTCCCCCAGTTAGTACTACCCTTAGTTAGTACTACATAGGTTCATAAGTAGGTACTAGGCTATTGGCCCTAGGGCCTATATAAGCCTAGCCAAACAGTACCCTGGCTTTTGCCACCCAAGAAAATTATTTTCCTGTGCCCCTGTCAAGCAGAGCCACAGAAGTGATCCCCGGGGTGAATTTCCTATCTCCCATCCAATCATCAAAACTTTTCTTGAAGAGTGCTAATGAGGAGCTTTGTTTGACATAGATAGGTATTTTGTTCCAGAGTATGGGAAGTCTCTGAGACAGGAATCTATCCCTCCAGCATGTTCTGTTTATTGTGGTGACAAGGTTTAGGTCCCTACAGTGTGTAGCTCGGAGGGATTGGGATTTCTTTACGTGGAGCATGTCCAACAGCTCTGGGTTTGACATAGCTTTGTATGTTAGGCAGAGATCGTCTCTGAGTAGGTGATATGCGACAGAGTAAAGCTGGAGTTTTTTGTGACGGTCTGCATAGCGCATCTGTTTGAGGCCGGTAATCCTCTTTGTGAGGTATTTCTGTGGCCTTTCCAGTTGATGTAGATGTCGTGTGAGGTACATACCAAAAGAGGCGTCGTACTCTATAATGGGTCTAATGAGTGATGAGTAGTGACCTCTTTTTTCCTGGATGAGATACCTTTTGTGATGAGGTGTGCCACATAGATTTCCTGACTACTGTGGCAATGTGATTATCAAGGGAGAGACTACTGTCCACCTGTGTCCCAAGGTCTCTTATCACACTTAGTAGATGTATGCCTGATGTTACCACCAATGGTTATACTGTAGTTTCTGGTGTTGAAAATTAAAAACAAGTGGTATACACACAGAACAATTTTAATATATATATATATAATTATACTGATCTAGTTATTGATGACAGTTATTTTTCACTTTTTTCAAAAGGCTTTACTTTTGTGCCAGTCAAAAAACCAAACCTGGAAGACATGCTGTTAAATACAAAACTTTTTACAAGGAAACTAAACTTAGAACACTTATTTAAAACAGGTTCCACTGATGCTAGTGGTGTTAAATTGACTAAGAGAAGTACCTTCAACCCCCCATTACAACAAGACATTCACAATGTCGAGATGTATGTGACAGGCCTTATTAGGGGTGGTTATGGGAATAATGTGGATGATAGTCCTATTCTTTCCTTAAAAGAAAAGGAATTGAGAGACAATGATAAAATCCGTGTGATGAAGCCAGACAAAGGGGGAAGGGTATTGTTGATGGAACAGTGGAATTATACAGCTAAAATGCTGGACATTCTTAATGCTGATAACTGGTATGCATTAATATCTAGAAATGAGCTCAATATATCCTATAGGAAAATTGATTTTATTTTAGAAGATCATTTATTACAGGGTGTTAAAATGACTGCAGTGGTGGTGCTGTGGTAGCGCTGTTGCCTCACAGTTAGATGTTGCCCGTTCGATTCTCAGTTAAAGCGTCTTCTGTGTGGCGACATGCGTGAATGGGCATTCCTTCGTTGAAGGTTGTGCATTAGGCCCGGCAAGCCAGCACGTAAAACTCTACTGCCAATCATTAGTGGACTGGAGTGCGCTGTGGCGACCCCTAACCGGGAAAAAGCTGAAAGACACAAACAAATTTATTACAGGGTGTTATGGATATACAATTGTACCATTTCTTGAGGGTTCCAAAACCTATTATTCCAGCAATTTTTGGGATACCAAAAATACACAAGGGGGTTGAAAATCCCCCCTTGAGACCCATTGTTACAGCCCAAGGATCAAAAACCCAACCACTGGCTATTTATGTAGATACAAAGTTAAGAGTTTTTACACAAAATACCCACACATTCTTATTGATTCATGGGATTTTCTGAATAAAATTGCAAATTCAAAATATAATGATGATTTGATATTTTTAACTAAAGACATCAAAGATTTGTTTTCCGTAATACCTCATAAACTGGGAATGGAGTGGTTTGAGAAAATGATTAATGAATTTGGTTTCTTAACAGTAAATGATTTTAGACTTGTGATGGAAAACATAGAGATGGTCTTAAAATATAACTATATTTATTTTCAGGGTGAGCTGTATCATCAGCTGGATGGAGTGGCCATAGGGTCTTCGTGTGCACCCTTCTATGCTAATATTATTAAGTTGTTATTGGGAGAAACAGTTTGTATCTGAGTCCCATTACAAAGTACACTTTTTGGGGTATTACCGCTTTCTGGATGATATTTTTATTTTGTGGCAAGGAAGCAGGGAATTAATACCCAAGTTTATGGAGTATTTGAATAATACAACTGAATTTTTACAGTTCACCCATAAAATAGGACTAGATGAGATACACTACCTTGATGTAAAATTATACAAGGATTATGTGGAAAAAACATATAGATCAGGAATATACAGGAAAGAATGTTTTTTTAATTCTTATTTGCACTTTGATAGCGATCATCCACAAATTCTTAAAAGTAACATAGTAAAAGGTCAAATGGTTAGAATAGCCAGAATGACATCCAATAGAGCTGATTTTTTGAAATAAATAAACTATGTACACTATTTGTTTGGGGAAAGAGGGTACTCGGATAGCCTAATCAACCCCATAAAAAGCACTGTTATACAAGGATGTGGGAATGTATATCTACCCCTTCTTACTAGTGGAAAGGTGGTTGGTGGTAGCAAGAAGGGTAAGGTTACTGAACAAACTATAAAACCACTACCATACTTGATCCTGACACACTATGCCAACATTGGGTGGTTGAAAAGATGTATAAAAAGTACATGGAATATGTTTAAAAGGATGCCTACTAAGGTGGAATGTTTTCAAAAACCCCTTAGATATAGTTATAGGAGAAATAGTAACCTCAAGGACATATTAGAACAGAGAAAAGGGGACATGAGAACAGGGGCGAGTTCTAAAATAGGTACTTTCAAATGTGAGAGGTGTTCCCAATGTGCCTTTATAGCCGGGGAAAAAGAGTTGAATATACCCAGCATTCCATTTAGGCTTAAGGAGAGAACTTATGCCAGTTGTTACACCAAAGGGGTGGTGTACATGGCATATTATACAGTATGCTGGGCATATTATATAGGGAAGACCGAACGTAATTTAAGGCAACACATTTATGAACATACCTATGATATTAATAGGAAAAATGAGAACAATGCCCTGTATAGGCATATTTTGGATTGTAAAAATGCAGATTATAAATTTTGGGTGTTGGAAGAAATAAAGTGGAATGACAGGGGAGGGGACTGGGAGACTAGATTAGAATTTCGTGAGATGGTATGGCAACTGAGGTTGGATGCCTGCAACAACCCAGGGCTGAATGACCATATTTCTATTACCCCAGCCCTCAAATTACGGGCTTCCAACCTCAAAAGAGTAGATACATAGTCATATATATGCAATTAGTCATATATATGCATACTAGTTACGTTTATACATTATATGTTTTACACCCTATGGGGGCAATGAATTTTAGTGGAACTTTTTGGAAATGTTATATATACGTGCATATTTATGGAACTATTTATTTATTTATTTATATACCTATTTATATACTTGTATACAATTATTTATTCATTTATATAAACTTTTAATGAATTTTATTCATTATATTCTGTCATGAACATTTTAGAAGGAGTGTACTACATTGGTTAAATTACACTGTTTTTGGCATCAAGCACTTTAAATTTTATGCACTGTTTAATTGATTTACAGACTGGTTAACTGATTGATCAATGGAACTGGTTTGGTGGGTTACTTAATATGGGTTCATTTCTTTGTTAATTGATTCTGATGAAGTCTCCTAAGGGGAGATAAAAGCGCTTAATCCCAGGAGTTTTTGTTCTTGATTTTGTTTTTGTTTTTACTTCAATAAACTTTGGTTGTTGCACACATTTTTCTGCCACTGATTATCCTCTGAACAAGGGATTTATAGGAGGGACAGCTTTTATTGGAACTGGACTGTGGACTTGTGTTTTTAAAGATGAAGCACTGAAGCTCACACTGCTATACCCATTCTTGACATTCTGTTATATACATCTTTTTGCAATGACAGCCATGCATCATGGAAGGTGTAATGCTGGCAAATGTAAGATTCCACTGTTTTTACTGACAGTGAAACCACATCTCCCACACAAATGTACTGTAAGTGTCAAGGGGTTGCAGACTATCAAGCATGTGATGTCGGGACATTACATTTGGTGTTCTTTCAGGTAACTTAGCAAACTAACCTGTTGTTGTCAAATACTTATGGGTAATTATGAATAGTTTAGTCAAACTGTGGGAGGTTTGTTCAACATAGCAGGAGGACAGAAATTTGAACTGTAAAGTGAAGAGTCCCACAGAATGCAAGAGACTTGGAAACTGTAGTACTAAGGCTGGTTTTAAACTAGGAAGGGCTAAGAGCAGTTCGAGCATGAGGCCCCTCTACTACTCCTGTGTTAAATTCTTTAATATAGCCTAGGCCAGTGATGGCAAACAGCATTCACCAACACCCGAGTTACCAGAGAAACTGCTTTTGCATTTGTTGCTTGTGTGAAGTGCATTGAATTATTCTGTGCCAGCAGCCAGTTCAACAATACTGCTGCAGATAAGGAAGTTATTAACCTCAAAGACTATTTCTGTATACTTTCTCAATACAGTCTGCAACGGGCAATGCTAACACTGTTTTCTGTTAGTGGTTACACTTCAGTAAGTAGTCTACATTTCTAAGAGTTTGCTGTTTTACATTCCTCTCAACTGCCCTTCTTAATTCCTCCTAAAACTGGCAACTTTTTAAACCAAACAATGACAATATTTAGATTTACAGACTAATTTTACTTCAGAAAATGCATATTAATTCATATTCATTTTTTTCTGTCAGTGTCTCATATTAATAGTACTAGTAGTTTTAAATGGTTTACTATCGTTAGTTCGAATGGCAAAACATTTGCCGTTCGATATAACGAAAACTAAAACAGAAACCAAACATTTTGAGCATACACAATGTCGCCCCAAATGATCAATACATTTGAGTCGACACTGTCACAGAAATTGTGACGTGATAGCCGTATAGAAGCTGATGTAAATCAAACTCCTATACGACATATCACATTTTTGCAGAGGGTCAAGCCCCCCTGCACCTCCACCCCCTGCTACTAATATATTCCAACTCTGAGATCACACTACAGTGGGGACATGGATGAATTTCCAATCTCCACTGTACTGCAATCTCATACATATAGTCAAACACACTTATGTGAATGCACTACTGCATTCGCATAAGTGAGTTCGACTATCCAATACACTTGTCATTTTGCAAACAACATTCTGATGTTCGGCAGCATTACTGCCGACAGAATGTTGTTCACACAAATGATAGTAAACCATTTTAAACTGTCCATGTCTCTTAATTCTAGATTTGTCCCTGATTCTGTTGCGATTTATCCCTGATGTATTGAGAGCCATGCCGTTTTATTTATATTTATTTATTTATTTTGTTGTTGTTGTTGTTGTTGCGGGGTGGGGGGTGACACAAAAGCAGAGTCAAGTTAGGTATTTTCTGAATTTTTGACACACTGAACCCAAAAGGTTCACCTTCACTGGCCCAGGCTCTGGGAAGCTCCAAGGGTTTAAATGTTCTGTAATGCATTTTATTCATTATATTTGAAACATAAATAGTTGTTAATGGTTCATTTGTTACTGCTAGCCAGAACTATTAGGTATGTGCCCCATACTACTGTGGTGTCCACAAATAAATGACATGCATTTATATATGCACACATACTGATACTGCCCCTAACAAACCAGGTCTATCAAAAATACACACAGACACACACACACTCACACAAACTGCATGCTTCCAGGCAAACTGGAAGAATGTCACTTCACCTATGATATGTCTTTGGGGCGTTGGAAAAAAACAGAATATCTGAATAAAACCAGACAAAGAGAGGGAGGGACATGTGGACTCTGCAATGAAGGAAATACAGCCAAGAACTCAGCCAGCAGTGAATCACTCTGAGATGCAATACTACTTACTGTGCCACTATGCAAAGTATCAGTTGTGTTTACACACATCCTGCTCAGACTGCAAACAGTAATTAAGTGTGTACAATGATGATGCCTGATTGTTACAGAAAGTTAACAAAAATTATGACCAACTTGTTGATCTTGGATATGTTGCAATACCTTTCCCCACCACACACATACATACATAAGCAGCAGCTGTAATCATTATACTCTATATCAGCAAATACAATATATTCTGAGACAATGCTCTAGCCATGCCAAATAAGTAACAACTTAACTGTTATCAAACAACATGGGTGGGACATTTTTATCCACAGAGACCCTCCATACCCATCAATTATAGTTACTTTGACTGTGCACTCTCTTTAGATGTCTGATTGTGATTAGAGAAAAAAAATGGCAAAGTGTTCTAACTTATTTCACACAAAAGCAAAATTGGTCCTGCAAAGTCAAATAAATTACTTTTTAACATAATCACATGAGAGCAGGATCAGTCATTTCTATCCACAGACAACTTCTATTCCCAGCAGCAGTTTCACCGCTTTGTTGACTGTATACCTCAGATGTCTGAGATACAAAATTAATAATGGCCACAATAATGTAGTTAATTCATACAAATGCATAGCAGACAAAGTAAATGTTCCAACTTAAATACAACATTGTAGACACTGAAGACAAACCAGAAGAACAAAACACCCATTCAAAAATGGAACAGCCCTCAGGTTGAAGCAAGGAGTAGCACAATCCAAAATAACACAAGTAATATTAATCTTCTGCAAAAAATCCTCAAGATAAAATAGAAGATGAAACAGAACAATTAAAAGTTTATTTTCACACAGACAAGCGCTTTCATTCCCCAATGGAAACTTCATAAGATAAAAAATTCAACTAATCAATGTTTTGTTTATACTAAAACACCCCTGACATCATTCCAAAACCACACCTCCAGTTTCATTCTTAAAAAACTATTAACAAATATTCCACCCTACAACTTATAAACACACATAAAAAAATCTTAAATATGCATATACATATATAAATATATACAAACATATGCACGTATATATATATAAATCTTTTCATAAAACTATTGTATGAGCAATAATACATATAGTTTACAGTTTTTTGTTCTGGAATCTCTAGTTTTAAATGAAAGGAAAGGATCCTGGACCTTATTGTTAGAAAAACATGAGCTTATATGGCAATTACGTTTGAATGCTATGTGTTGGCCAGAGCTAAATGAAGAGGTGCTGATTAATAGCATGTTAAAGCTGAAAGCAATGCAAAGGTAGAAGGAATTGCACACATAGTGTAGTGGTAATTATATCTGCCTAATATGCAGAAAGTCCTGGGTTTTATTCCCAGTTTTTACATACACTGATTTTATTGAATTTTACACACTTAATTATATACACAGTTTTACTGACAGATTTTTACACACACACACACACACACACACACACATATATATATATTTATATATATGTTTGTATATATTTATATAAGTATATGCATATTTAAGGTGTTTTTATGTATGTTTATAAGTTGTAGGGTGGAATATTTGTAAATAGTTTTTTAAGAATGAAACTGCAGGTGTGGTTTTGGAATGATGTCAAGGGGGTGTTTTTAAAGAAACATTGATTTCTTGAATTTTTATCTGATGAAGTTTCCATTGGGGGAACAAAAGCACTTGTCTGTGTGAAAATAAACTTTGAATTGTTCTGTTTCATCTTTTTTATCTTGAGGATTTTTCCAGAAGATTAATATTAGTTGTGTTACTTTGGATTGTGCTACTCCTTATTTCAACCTGAGGACTGTTCCATTTATGAACAGATGTTTTGTACTTCTGAAATTTTCCAACTTGTTTTATAAAATATACATACTAATGCTCTAAAGACAAATTAAATTAAAGTTATGTACTTAACATAAGTATATATGTTTACTGTCTCTCTCCATTTGGTTCAGCATGTGGGGTTATCAGTTCAAACTCAGATCTGTGGCCAGCCACATTTCACAAACTTCAGCCCATCAGGCTCTGCCTCCTCTACTCACAATCCCTCCCTCCTCATTCAGATCAAGTTTGACCCATATTACCGCAAACTGACAATTCTCAAACTCCATGGGCAAAAGACATGAAGAACCCCCAAAATAGAAGGGAATAAAGGAAGATCTTCCCAACTCAGTCATCCCACAGTCAACAGGATCACCAAGAAAAAGTAGGGGTTGGATGGAGGGAAGGCTGAACAAGATGAAGAGAGACAACATGGCTCTATCAATATGGTAAGTAAATCCTTTTTTGTATCTGTTGTTGTGTTTTCCATTTGGATTAAACCTGTAGGACAGAGTCCCCAGCCAGATAAAACCTCAGGGGGGTCTCATGGGTTCATACTAGGCTATCTGCCCTAGGGCATTTATAAGCCTAGCCAGAGTGTGTGTGGCTTTCGCCACCCCTTGGGATGAGAATACTACACCAATTTAGGGTTTAGTTTATTGTGCCTCTGTCTAGTAGTGACACAGAGATGACCCCCGGGGTAAACCTACGATCTCCCATCCACTCGTCAAGATTTCTCTTGAAGAGAGTTAGTGAGGGGCTCTGCCTAACATGGACTGGGATTCTGTTCCAGAGTGTAGGGAGCCTCTGGGTTATGAATCTGTCCCTCCAGCACGTTCTATTTATTTCTGTGTTGAGGTTCAAATCTCTTGCTCTCGTGGCTCTGATGGATTTGGATTTTCTGAGGTGGAGCATGTCCATTAATTCCGGATTGGACATGGCCTTGTACGTCAGGCATAGATCACCTCTGAGTAGGCGGTATGCGACTGAATAGAGCTGGAGTTTCTTCAGCCGGGCAGCATATGACATATGTTTGAGACTCTTTATCCTCTTGGTGAGGAACTTTTGGGGTCTTTCTAACTGCTGCAGGTGTCGGGTAAGATACATCCCAAATGGGGCATTGTACTCAATCATGGGCCTGATAAGAGAAGAGTACAGGGGCACAATGACCTCTCTTGATCTAGATGTGAATCCCTTCATGATAAGGTGGGCAATATAGAAGGTCTTCCTAACCACCTTGGCAATGTGAGTGTCAAATGAGAGGTTACTGTCGACTTGGGTCTCTAGGTCCCTGATTAACTCTTCCGTACTTAATGGATTACCACCTATGTGGTAATTTGTGGGTACCTTGTTTTTCCCAAAGGGTATGACTATACATTTTTTGGCGTTCAGTTTAAGGCCATGGCTCTGGCACCAATTCTCCATTTCTATGAGGCCTTTCTGAAGGATGCTTGTGTCCACTGTAGTATCAATTATGGCGCCCAGTTTGCAGTCATCTGCGAACTTTGTCAGCCACAATCCTCCAATGTTTGCTTGCACCTCGGAAAAATAAATGCCGAACAAGAGGGGTTCCAGAAATGAGTCCTGTGGGACACCACTTGTGACTGGCTTAGAGTCTGACATGGCTCCAGCAATTCTGACCTTGTGGGTTCTGTCCTTGAGCCAGTTTGCAACCCATCTTGTGACATATGGGTTTACATTTAAGCTGGTGAGTTTGTCAATGATGCCCGAGTGGGGTATTGTGTCGAAGGCTTTTGCGAGGTCAAGGTAGGCTGTGTGAACTGCCTTACCCTCATCAATGGCCTTAGTGACAGTTTCAAAAAAGTCGACTAGGTTCAAAAGGCAGGATCTGCCTTTGACAAAGCCGAATTGGGGAGGATCCAATGTCTGTAGGTCCCCAATGTCTTTGTTTATGAGTTCCATAATGATCCTTTCCATAGCTTTGCAAACCAGGCTCGTTAAGCTTATGGGGCAGTAATTTCCAGGGTCTGTAGAAGCACCTCCTTTGTGGAGTGGGACCACTGTTGCTGTACGCCACTCTTTGGGTACGTATCCTGTAGTAAGGCTAAGATTAAACAACAGCCTTATGTGCGGGTTTAGTTCCTCTTGGAGTTCATGTAGCAAGCAGCCCGGGACACCGTCCAGTCCCATTAATGCTGTGTTTTTAGCTTTGGAGAGGGCGGCTCTCACCTGGGCATCTGAGATGTTAGGGAGGCTACACTCTGCTGGGATAGATATTTCTCCTTTTGGGGGGAGGGGGCGGAGAAATTTGCACTGAACCTGTCTGCCAGAATGTTGGCAATATCTGTGGGTTCAGTGTATTTTGTGTCATTTTGGACTAACTCTGAGCATATCTGGGAGTTTCCACCCAGGTTTCTAACATAGCTAAAAAAGGCCTTGTGATTGTCTTTTGCGATTTTTCTCTCAAAGTTGGCCTGGATGATTTTATGAGTGATCAAAGTTTTTTGCTAGTACTGATCAGAGATGCCTTTCCTTTTGGGGATTTTGCTCTGTCATGTAGTAGCTTCCTCCTCCTGTTGTAAAGTTTGTTAATGGCTGGGGTCCACCAGACGGGACGCCTGCCTTTGTGGGAATGGGTCTTGGTTTTATTAGGGATTGCATGATCCATGCATTCTTGAAGGTGTCCGTAGAAGGCATTTATAAAGGATTCAGTGGTGTGGGTTGTGGTTTCCACTGGCCCAGGGGCCTTGAAAGATACCACTTCAGTCTTAAGAAGTGTGAAGTCGGCTTTTGAGAAATTCTTCACTGTGGTCTTCTGTGCAGGGGGTGGGGGTGGGATGTAGATTTCCAGTGAGATTAATTTATGTTCTGATCTCACCAATGAGGGGTACACTTCCGGTGTGGAGCATTTTGTCCTCATGTTTGTGATGATCAGGTCTAGTATATTATCTCCTCTTGTGGGAGTGGTGACTGGTTGTTCCATCGCATTTGAGTTTATGAATTCTAGGAACCTTTGGGCTAGGGTGTTGGGGCTTGAGTAATGTTCCCAGTCTATGTTTGGGTAGTTGAAGTCTCCCAGTAGGATGGTACTTGGGAGAGACATTCATACTCTCCAGTGTCTTCAGGAAGGCTGAGTGGGGTTCCTGAGTTTGAGAGGGTGGTCTGTAGCATGGAAGGGTATTGAGCAATACAGTGCAACCAAAGAAGCCCTGGACCTAGACTCGATGCCCAGTTTGTAGTGGGACCCAACAAGGTAGCAGCTGCACTAATCTTGTCCAATGCAGCTCTAGAGAATGATGCCTCAATACAAACAGAAAATGATTGACTAGCAACTGGCTGAGTTTCTGGTGTCTTTCCAAGGGGATCCAGTACCTGACAGCTGGGGAAGACATGATCGACAGACCATGATGCTTTGCCAGAGATGGCCTGCATCTGTCTCCCTTAGGCTTCAGGATTCTGGCAAAGGATCATGCCTCCCCCATAGTGCATTTTTTTAGGCAAAGCCCTGAAGTCAAAACTACCAACATGAAAATTTCATCCAAAAGCAAATTAAAGGTCATGTTGCTAAATGCTAGGAGTCTAAACATGAAACTGCACTCATTGCAAGCATTCTTACCCCTGGAAGTCACAGAAACCTGGTTTAAAGCTGTGGAGAGCACCCCAACCAAACCAGGTTACTCATCCTATCATACATTCAGACACCAAACCATTGGCAGAAAAGCAAAAGGAGGTGGAGCTGCAATATATATTAAAGACATACACACCTCCAGGCTGCTCAGACAGTATGACATACAGGAGACACTCCAGGTGCAGTTAACCATTGGCAGGACCCTTATTCAAATCATAGGTAGCTACAGGTCCCCAACTTTGACTTAAGATGCCTGCTCCACCTATCTGGACCTTTCAAATCTATAAAAATTCAACCCTTTACCCTGATCCTGGGTGACTTTAACTAGCCAATCATAGAATGGAAGAACTACTCATGCCAAAACACAAATGCCCAGAGACTCCTTGATTTCGTCAATGCAATGGTCAAACACCCCCACAAGAGGTGATAATATCTTAGACTTGGTATTAACCAAAGTGAGTAACCACTGCAGAATCCCTACAGTGTCATCCTCACTGGTAAGATCCAACCATAAAGTCGTCACTTTTGAAGTCACCATCTCCCCCGACCCCCCCCCCCCCCACACACAGCTAGGGTAAAACAGAAAAAACTTATCTAGAGCTGATTACAGCCTCCTGAAGGAGGGTATAAAAAGCTTCACAGCCTCCTCCAGTCCAAACCTGCACCAAAGTACTATACAAGCATTTATATAGCTGTACAGAATCTAGAATATCAAACAGGACAAAATCCTTCTCCTCAAGGAAGAGTAAACCTTGTCTAATGGACATCTGCAATAAATAAACTCTATAATAAAAGGAAAAAATTGCTGCCCAGGACCAAGAAGGAGCAGGTACCCAATTGGAAGCAATCTCTCTTTAGCCTGAACAAGCAAATAAGAGCACTAGTGAAATCCTCCAAAGTAAGCTCAGTGCAAACTGGCCACATCTACTAAAGACAATCATAAGTCCTTCTTCACATATGTCTGCAATCTCAAAGGAAGCACTCAGATCTGCTCAGGACTGGTGGTGAAGGATACCACATACACAAATGTCATAAATACAGCCAACATGCTGACAGACAGGTTCAGTGAAAACTTCATCCCTCTGTCCACCCATCAGTAAATCAGGACATCCCCAGCACCTGTCTTCCTCCCCTTATCACTAGGGTGCAAGTCATAGCTGCCCTTTCAAGGCAAAAAAAATACAGCCTCCATAGGACCCAATAATATTCCAGGCTGCATTCTACATGAACTCAGGCAGGAACTTGCAGCCCAAATTAGGCATCCTATTCAACCAAAGCCTGAGTACTGGTTTCATCCCAGCTGAGTGGAGGACAGCCATTGTCATTCCTTTGCACAAAAGTGGAGTATCCACCGATCCAGGAAATTATAGACCCATCAGCCTAACTAGCCTGATCTGCAAGGCCATGGAACAGATTACCAAGGACATTAGCAACTTCCAAACATTTGATCCCACACGGTTTGGTTTTGTCAAGGGGAGGTCATGCCTGTTAAATTTGGTTGACTTCTTTGAGACAGTTACCAAAGCCATGGATGAGGGGAAGATGGTGTACACCACCTACTTTGACCTGGCCAAAGCCTTCGATACTATTCCCCACTCGGGTATAATAGATAGACTCTCTCAACTAAGCATCAATCCATATGTTACCAGATGGGTAGCAAACTGGCACACTGACAGAACTCACCTAGTCAAAATAGGTGAAGCCATCTCAAGCAGTAGACCCATAATGAGCAGTGTACCCTAGGGATTAGTCTTGGGGCCTCTGTTGTTTGTAATTTTCAGAGGTGCAGGCCAAAACCAGTGGGCTATGGCTGACCAAGTTTGTAGGTGACTGCAAGCTGGGCGCTGTCATCAATTCTACTAGTGATGTGGGCTCCTCGAAGAGGGTCTCAACCAAACAAATGACTGTTGCCAGAAACATGGCCTCAAACTGAATGTCAAAAATGCATCATCATCCCCTTTGGGGAGAGTGATGTCCCCACAAATTATCACATTAATAACAAGGCCCTAAGCATGCAATCAGTTGTAACATCAAAGGGGGTGTTAATGAAAGATACCTTGAAACAGTCCACAAAATTATACAACTTCTTGCAAGCACAGTGACTCATGGCAATGCCAGCACCAGCAGCTTGGGACATACCATTAGCTTTATTAAAATAGCAGATGTGTGGACACATTGGCAACAGACTGTAAAGTGAACATGAGTCTCCAAGGTCTTCTGATACTCTGAGTCTGCTCAATCATCTTTGACACTTCTGAGACAATACCTGCTGAAGTCTGGTTAAGTGGGCTAAATAGTTTAAAGCCCTCAGCGCAAAGGTGGTTGAGGCATAAGAATATCTCCACAGTCAGTCCAACACCCAAGATTCCTTATTTGGGAGATGAACTGAGGCAATATCTTCAGACATCTCCCTTTCATTGGCTGCTGCCACCAAAACAGCACCCACATCTGGACTCTTACTGCAGTGTTGCTGGTTCTTGGGGGAGGGGGAATCTTCTTTGGCTTCTAGGGGATCATTTCTACCATATTAGGCTGCTTTCATGCCCTTCTAGACACCATGCAGTAAGAACATATGCGGGGAAACCACCCAGGATGTGTATGAGCCCACTTCAAAGGCCTCCAGAAAAAAATGGATCCTCAGGAGAGGAGGCTTTGGCAGTCCAACATGCGTGCTGGTGAAGCAGCTCCAAAAGGTTAGCAAAAGTGGCATAATCACAAAGAAACGTTGAGGACCCCTCTCCTTACTTGAGGTCAGTGGTCACAGTGTGGGACTCCTCTGGAAATCCAGGTGCTTCTCCTTGCACCACTTCTTGCCCGAACCCTTCTGCCCTGTGAAATCTGGGGAGGGGATGGCAGAGGCTGGGGGCTCCTAAATGAAGAACAGACTAGAGACTATCTAGGGTGAGATATCCCTGGAAACAGCTGACTACCATCCACAGAAGCAGATGATGACAAAGGGTACACAATGGCTGAACCTGACCAATTGTTCTCCTGACATAAGAACATCTTTTCCACAACATCAAAGGCAGAAGCTGACATGGGCTTACCATAGGTGGTAAACCTAGGCCCTGAAGACCTCCGATGCTGAGACTGCAGCTGAACTATCCATAGTAGAAGTCCTGAATGGAAAGGATGACCTCAAAATAGGATTTGTTGAGCCCAATCCAGACACCCCTGTCTTAATGTCCTGGCTCCAGGGCGCACTTAGCTCCAATGCAACCATAGTGGAGGAAACAAAAGTGGGGTTCAATGTATAAATTAGCTAAGCTGTCAGATCAGACCCTAAGTGAGGGAAGGCAACTGGCTTCAACAACCTCTGAAATGAGAGGCTAGAGGAAAGAAACCATTGCAACTGAGACAAAGCTTCAGGTCAAGGGCCTGAAGCAGAGAGGATAAGTACTAACTGCATACGTGACAGTCAAAAAGAGCATATCAACTGTTCCAACTCAGTAAGTTCTAAAGTCCCATCTGACTCTGATGACCAAGCAAACAAAGCCGCTGAAAGAGGCTTGGAGACCTGCTTACTGGAGATCTTAAAAGACTGGACCCAAACCAGAGAAGCTCGTTTCTGTGTGTGTGTGTGGGGGTGGTGAAGAAACTATGATGAGGACTCCTGCAGGGTAGATGAAGAAAATGGCAAAAAAGTTCTGCCTGATGGAGCACCTTTAGAAAGGAAGGGGCTCAGAACATAAAGTGGGAGATGCAGACTTCCCAGTAACCAGCACCAAAGATGGTTGGCTACAAGGGGTTGGAGCCCACAATGGAGCTAAAGCTGTTGGGAAAGCTGAAGGCCTTAGGACCTTTGGCTCTGACAATGCAGAAGAAGATGGAGAGAGTGCCAAATGCTTTCAGTCCACCTTGGCAGCCTTGGGGTTCTTGGAACTCTAATGACCCAGTCTGAATTATCTCCCTTGCTAGAGGAGGCAAAGGAGAACTTATCAGCTGGCAGAAGCCCTCTGAGAACCAGCTTGGCTCTTCTCTCAATAACAGCAGGTAACCCAAATGACTAACAAATGGAGCAAGTAGAGTCCAAGTGGGCAGTCCTAAACAATAAACTGACAA
>NC_056727.1:595234425-595326925 GCF_019279795.1 Protopterus annectens | reverse complement strand
TGTCTTAAATTCCCCTAGTGATGTGAACATCCTCCAAGAGAGCCTTACCCAAACTAATGACTGGTGCCAGAGGCAAAATCTCAAACTGAATGCCAAAGAAATGCATCATAATCCCCTTTGTGGAAAATAGTGTCCCCACTAATTATCACATTAATAATGACGTACTAAGCACGCAATCAGTCGTGAGGGAATTCGGCACCTGGGTTGACAGCAGCCTGACTTTTGACCACCACGTTGCCTCCGTTGTACAGAAGGCTTTCTACATGGCCAACTTCATAAGTAAGGATATTTATTTACTATGTACCTTGCCAAGCACATGCAGCAGCTGGAAAGACCACAGAGGTTCTTGACCAGGAAAATTCAGGGTCTCAAACACCCATCCTATACAGATAGGCTAAAAATCCTGTCCCTCTACTCAGTCTTGTACAGACTGCTCAGAGGTGACCTGTGTCTGGCACACGAGGCCATCTCAGACCCAGCCTTGATGGAGTTGCTGCATATCCGTAAGTCAAGCTCCACTCATGCAACCCACATGCAAGGCCTCACCCTGGTCTGTGACATTAATAGAACTTGTTGGCAGGATAGATTTGTGTCCCAGAGAGACTCCCATCTGTGGAACGGACTACCTCTCCATTTCAAGCAGAATACCTCACTAGCCCTCTTTAAGAGGAACTTGGACAACTGGATGGGAAACAGAAAATAACACCCCTGGGATCATATATGTGTCCCTACTGGACAGGGGAAACAGGTGCTGACTTTATGGGAACATGGGTGAAATTCTTAGCAAGGTTTATAAGGGCCTCCGGGCCAACAGCCTAGTATCAGCCTATGAACCTACATTTACCTCTACGTTTAATGGAGATGAAAACAAACTAAACATTAATATGCTTTCCTCTTTTGAAGTGCTTCTGTTTTCCCCACACAACACTTTTAACTTATTTTTCCAACTACATTAAATATTGCTGTATTTTATCCAATACTTTTCCTGCATGTTAAGCAATGCAACTCACTATATTTCCTCAAACACAACTTTAATGACCAGGTGGGTATTCACAAATTTACTTTGAGAGTGACTGTAATGGCCCTCCTGGAGAAAGGAGGTTTGGTCTGAAGGAGGGTACTGGCAAAGTATTATTGGTTATAAGATTCTATCTAAGACATGGGAGCAGTCTAGCTACATATAAACATTTCTCTTCTCTGTCATCTTAAAGTCAACAATTTCCATTAGACAATGTTCACTAAGTTTGTTCTTTGAAGTAGCTTCTATTAATTTATGAACTCAAGAACAGCTGTTCTTTAAAAATACAGTAAACAACAATTATTTTACTTAATTATGTCCATAGACTCTTCAGACCATGAGTTCTGAAATGCACAAGACAGATTTGCTACTGAGCGAGAAAACAACAGAATATGACAGAATAAGAATCAGGATCTCTAAATCTGAGAACATGGTACTCTTCCACAAGAAAGAGTGGACTGCTCTCTAAGTGGAGTTGGGGTAATTAAATGCCTTTGGTGATGGACTAAGTACCTCAGGACCTTGTTCACTGTTCACAGGTAATGGCATGGAGAAGCATGAAAGTAACAGATAAGCTGGGCAGCGGCTACAATGTTATGTGCAGCAGACTGACTTGTATCACTGAAGGAGAAACTGAGTCCTCAGACAAAGCTCTTAGTTTAATAGTCAAGGTATGCTCCATCCTCATCAATGGATGTAATCGGTGGGTAGTGATAAAAGAGAGAGAGAGAGAAACCATGGATGCAATTGGAAAAAATTGGTTAATCCTCAACAGGGCATGAAACTCCTGATTAACAGAAGCCAACTCACGTAGTAGTCAAGCATCTTATAAGGATGCATATGAACAGCTTTCACTGGAGGTCTGCTGGGTATGGATGACTGTGGACAGACTCAGGACATAATGGAGAGAGTACATCTTTCAGCTGGCCTAGAAACATGTGCAAATCCCTCAGAAAGAGGTGGAATCTCTACTGCAACCACAACCTTCTTCTGAAGAGGTGGGAAAAAAACTGAAAGGAAGTGTCCACCAAGCATAAATAAACTGATATGACTTCCAAAGAATTGGCTTAGAGAGAAAGGAGCAGTAAGATTATTGTTGTCTGCTTTCACTACTTCAGTGAAGTACGTCATTGATGGCATGAACTAACAGTAAATATGAACTGCATTTATCACACAGTTAGTGTAATATAACCACAGAAGTGTAAGCCTTACTGCTCTACAGTAATTCAAACTCTCTACAGACTATAAAAAATAATGTACACATTTACTTTATAGCAAAAGTCATATCCTCATTTTGTATCTGCTATGGGAGATAGAAATTCCTGATATTTACCAGTAATCAGAACAACCACCTAAACAGGAGAATGCAGTCACAACGGGCTGAAATTTCCAAATATTTTTTGGATGCTTACTCCTAAAGAAGGAATGAAAAGTATAACTGAGTAAGCAACTTACCATAATAGTGATGTCTGAGAGGGATCACTGCAGCAGTTATAACAGAAGAGCTCCCAGTCGCAGGTAGAGTTCAACATCAGAACAGACTTCCACAGCTATGCACCCCACCATGTTAGGGCGACTCCATCTTTCCAAGGACATACATTCATTTCTGGTAGAAGGGTGGTGTCTGCAAATGCCATCTTTAGTTCTTTCTTGCTCCAAATGAGACTAAAATTATAGCAAGGTCGTCTACAAACATAAATCCAGTCTTATTCGTGGAACCTGGGCAAAAACTTTGTTATAGAATTAACAATAAACAGGAGCAAATTGACTAGGTAGGGAAGGGGAGAAGGAACTGTAGATATTCACCACAGCCAAAAGATGCTTAATTAGGATGGAGGGAAGGAAAGTGCTACTGCAACAGTGATCAAACTCAAACATCTACGAGGATAACTTGCTAACACAACTCTACAACATTCCTCATTGGGATCATTGTTGCAGTCAGACCAGAAGGAATGATTCCAAACGCTGCCCTAAATGAAAGGATGTTGGCTAAGATCCAGAAGAGAGTTGATGTAGCCCTCATAAAATGGCAGAAGAAAATTAATCTCTGGGTGTTGTCAAATATCCCACCTGTGGTGTTTTTAAAAAGTGTGCAATAATGACTGTGTGCATGCTACAATAATCTGTATACTTTCAGCCCCCTCTAAAGGAATGCAGTAGTAGCAGCCATGCTCCCTGTAAAATGTGACCTAAGGGAACCTTTTGATTTCTCGCCATGAGGCTTGTAGCAATAAGACAATAAGCTAGCCGCTTAAAAATGGTCTGCTTAGACACTTGCATCCACTCGTTTTTTATACTGAAAGAAATAAACAGTTGTCCTGCCTTTCTAACCTCCTTGGCTTTATTCAAGTAGTATATCAGTTATACATGGACAACTAAGGAGTGCAATATTCTCTTCTCATTCAGAAAGCTACAGAAAAAGATGGGATATTTGCCCGCTTGATTTAAAGATAACTGTCATTACTCTTATCTTTGTAAAAAAAAAAAAAAAAAAAAAAAAAACAGGAATGACTTTTTCTACATTAGCACCTGGAGCTTAGATATCTCCTTTGGTAATGTCAAAGAGTAAGGCAATTTTCCAAGTAAAAACCTTGAGAGCTATGGTCTTGGCTGGTAAAAAAACATGGCAGGGTCAATTTCTCCAGCATGAAGTTCAAGTCCAGAGTAGCACTTCTCTTCCACAGCTCTGAAGGGAAGGACACTGCCTCTCATTGTCTTTTGCTTGCCACATTATGTAAGACAATAACTTCTGGATACAATAATAGTGGAAGAGTGGGATAAGCAGCCGAGCTTGATACTTTGTCATCACATTCCAAAAGATTACCATCGGTTATATTTTCTTCAGTGTCAAGTAAGTCTTTTGAATTACTTCCTCTGGGTAATTCACTAACTTCATTAACAAACTTCTGCAGTGGCATGCCTTCAACAGAATTGTTGGATAGTGATTTCACAGATGAATGCCCTACATCAGAAACAGTATCATTAGATAAACCTGAACTTGTACACTGCTCGGGTATCAAAGAATTAGAACTCGCATCTGATCTACAGCACTTTAACCTTTTACCTTTTTGTGATGGCAAATCTCCTTTATGTTTTCTTTTATGAGTGTTACTATTATTGAGTTCAAACCTTTCTTGTGTGTTTACCTTTTTATTATTTTATATAAATGCCTTTGTTTTTACAATTAGTTTTCCTTGTGTTAGTCATATTGACCCTCAGTACCTATATCTGTCCATTTTCGTCACTTCAGAGAATTTTCCTTCTAATATTTTTGTCGATTCATAAAATTTGGTACAGTTTGTACAAATAAAATTAAAATTAATTCCCTCTCTGAATTAATATGTGATACACATTTTGTGTACTGAACTAGAAATTTATAATAAATCAAGTATTCCAAGGTGTATGTATTTAATGAATCCATAGTTCATCTGATGGGATGCCTCATCTATGAAAATGTGAATTACAACAAATTTTCAAACACTACTATTCTCTAAGAGTAACACCAGTCAATGTCTGGATGCAGTTAACGGGGTATATATGGACATTTCCAGGAATCAATGTGAAATTAATACATTGTATATTCAGAGTAAATACAGCACAAACATGTTAATGAAACCAAATGGACAAGCTACTTACCAGCATTCTGGTAAAGATTTGCTGTTTCGTAGGACAGAGCAGAGATCAGCCCGGCATTGTGTTTGAGTTCAATCGCTCTAGCAATAGTGACTTAAAAAAACACAAAAAACAGTACAGTTTTTAATAACTTGATAATATAGTTACAAACACTATACATTTTACAGTCTACCCTTTGGTTTTAATTTTGAATTTGTAAATGAGGAAGTAATACAAAATGCACTGAAAAAATAACACATTATCTGTAAATCAATGGCAAGTTTAACAGTATGTTTAACCCCACAATGAACAATCTGTTTGCTGCTCAGTAGGAAAACAAAGAGGTCTGCATGCTTCCTGTAATAATTCTAGATGAACTCAAGCTGTGGTTTATTCTGTGCACTTCCCACCAAAAATGTGCTGAACAATGCATATTTTAGTAGTGATAGTGGTCCCTGTATTAGGAAGGTGTAGACACAGTAAAGTTATCTAAAATCTTACCATAACAGTACATGTCTTTCTCTTCACTGCTGCAGTACTCTGAATGCAAGGGGATCTCCCACAAAGGACTGCTCAATACACGGCCAGTATACCAAAGCCTGTAGTTTCTACAGGCACCGTACATCACATGTATTCCCCCCATGCAAGGCATAGGGCATAAAGCTGATGTATGGATACCCACATTCAGAACTGAGAAAGTCCCTGGAGGAACATGTGTATCTAGAAGGAGAAAAGGCAAAAGAACCCCTCAGCCAGGACAGCAAGAAAAGGCTAGAAAGGAGGGAGCAAATACTGCAACACTGAAGAGAAGAACATTTACTATTATGGTGAGATTTTACACAACTGTACTATGTCCTTCCATAACACTGTTGCGGTATTCTTAACAGAAAACCTGGGAGGAGGATGGAACTGAAGAGCCCTCTAGAAACTCATGCCGGATAGCTCTAACAAAGCCAGCTCTAGCCCTGGAAATTAACATTCAACTTATAATGCTTAATGAAGGGATGAAGAGAAGACCAAGTAGCAGTGTCAAGGTTGGAAATGATATCTATCCCCTTGAAAAGGCACCAGAGGAAATGACAGCTCCGGTAGAGTGAGCCTTTACTAAGAGGAAATACATTTACCATTAAAAGAATAACTAAAATAAATGGTTTTAGAAATCCAGGAAGAGATGGTCTACTTAGAAACAGCTAAACTCAAACACCTGGGGTGAAAGGAAGCAAAAAGCTTCTCAGATCTGTGAATAGCTTTAGTTTTATGCACACAATATGTGAACTATCTATGCAAATCCAATGCATAAATAACCTTCTCAATGGCAGACTGCAAAGATGGGAAAAAGGAAGGCAAATGAATAGACTGACTAAGGGATAACTCATTGACCACCTTAGGCATAAAGGAAGGATTAGTACACCTGCCTCTGTGGAAAACTAAAGGAAAGGAGGAACAGACGCAAGCCTGAAGTTCAGATACCCTCTTGGCTTAAATAACAGCAAAAAGAAGAACAGTCTTCCAAACACAATATTGTAAGAAAGCTAAACCAGCAGGCTCAAAAGGAGCCTGAGTCAATTTTTCAAGAACAAAACTGAGGTCACAGGAAGGCAGAACAGACTTCCTGTGAGGCCTGATATGAAGGATGCCTTTAAGAAATTGCTAGACTTCAAATCTAGAGATCAGAGGAGGAGTCAAGGGCAGACAAAGAGAAACTGCAGAAATGTGAGCTTTAACTGAAGAATATGCCAACCCAGCATTCAGCAGATCACACAAATAAGAGAGAACCTGAGGAACCTCCCCATATTGGGGATCCTGATGGCAAGAGAGGCAGCACTGATGGCGAGAGAGGCAGCAGACAGAAAATCTCTTCCATTTGGACAAATATAATTTTCTGGTAGTGGGCTTTCTGGCCTCCTGTAGGATTCAAAGCACATACTCAGAAAACAGATGCCTGAAAGGGATCAAAAATCTATCACCCACAGCGTCAGTTGAAGAGTGGACAAGTGGGAATGAATAGGAGACCCTTTTTCTTGTGAGAGATGGTCCACCCAGTGAGGTAACATGTGGTGATTGCCCCTAGCCAAGTGAGAAAGAAGGGGGAAGTAATGCTGTCTTAACCAAAAGGAAGTCACAAACAAGATTTTGGGAGAGTCCTGCCTGATGCTTTGCAAGACTCTCGGAAGCAGAGGAATGGGAGGGAAGGCAGACAAAAACATCCCCTTCCAAGGAAAACACAGCGTGTTCACTTTCCAAACCAGAGAACCTGGGATGGGACACTGGAGCAGACTTGAGGAAGCTCTCTGTTCAGAGTGGAGGCAAAAAGATCTGTCTGAGGAATACCTCACCAATGGACAATGTCCAGGAATACATCTCTGTGAAGCATCCATTCATCAACTTGTATGCTGGAACTTCTCAGTCAGCCACTAGATTGCATTCCAAGGAAATGAAAATAGCCTGAAGAGTCACTTTATACTGCACAGTTAGATCCCAGACTTGAACAGTTTGCCTACAAAGAAAGTAGGACCTTGTAGCCCCCCCCCCCCCCGCTTGTTGACATACCACATCATTGTGGTATTGTCTGTGAAAACTTTGAAGGATCCAGGATGAAAAAGGGAGTGGAAAAGCCTGAATAGCTAGAAGCAAAGCCCTCATCTCCTTTATTTTGATGTGGTTCAACCTCTGATGAAGAGGCCAGAGACCCTGTACCTTGAAAGAGCCAAAGGAAGCCCACCATCCCATGTCTGAAGCATCTGTAAAGAGCTTGAGTCGGGGCTGGTGCCTGGAAAGAAAGTCCAAGGTTGAGAGAAAGTTGATGAATCCATCACTGAAGCTCGAGATTGAGACAAGGGAGGAAGGGGACTGTGAACTCCAGGGTGTAGCAATGTTGAAGTCACACTGATTTGAGGTACCACTGTAGCTTTCTCATATGGAGATTGGCCAGAGGAATCATGGGAATGGTGGAAGCCATACACCTAAGAACCCTGAGAAAGTCCCTGGCTGTGACTGAATCCAGAGGAAGAACAGACTGTAAAAAGGCAGTAAGAGACAGGGCCTTGTTGGCAGACAGAGACACCAGCATAAGGATAGTCTGGATTCTACAATCAAGGAAAACGTGATCCTGAGAAGGAGTCAGAGTTGATTTCTGAAAGTTTATGGTGAACCCCAGACTCTGCAACAGGGAAACAGTAAACTGGAGATCCTGAAGCACAGCCTCGGGGAAGAAGCCTGAACGAGCAGATCGTCGAGATAAGGAAACATCGGAATCTCTCTTATCCTGAAAAACGTAATTACAGGAGTGCGGCATTTGGTGAATACCTCTGGGGTAGTACAGAGGCCAAAAGGCATAGCAGAGAACTGAAAATGCAAGAAGAAACAGAGAAACTCAAATATTTCCTGAAAAGGGAAGAGATAGGGATATGAAGGTAGGCTTCCTTGAGTTCCAGAGAGAGACCAGAATAGCCTGAGGCAGAATAAGGGGAAATACAGATGGGAGAGGTAACATCCAGAAGGAAGGAATCTTGTGAAAGGTGTTGAAAGGTCCAGAATTTGTCTCCATGTGCCCTCCTTTCTGGGAAGAAAAAACATTCTGGAATAAAAACACCTCCATACTTGGGCAGGGGGTGTTCATAGTTCATAGTTCATAGTTCAGTTCATAGTTTAGTACTAAGTGCAGCTTGAATGGTGCCCTGGATCAACAGAGAATGAAGCACCTGTTGGGAAAAGAGGAAGCAGTTCTTGAGGAGATTGAGGGATGCTCAGAAAGGGAGGAAGGGATTTCTAAACCATGAAATACCCCTGGCGGACAATGGACAGAACCCAACAGTCTGTTCTGATTCCTAACCAATTTGGAAGTGACACAGAAAGAGACAGGGATAAGGAAACCTGGCCGTGGGAAAGGGGAAACAAAAGTACAGTTTTGTACCTACCATAAATGTAGATGTTCGAGGATTCCCTTGCTGCAGTCCTGACAAAAAGCCATGAATCTTTTACATGAAACAAATAGGCAGAAACCACCTATGGCATAAAGGAAACACATAGGCATAAAAAGAATTAGTAAACAATACCCCACACATAAAGAAAAAAGCCAAAAAGCTCAGACATAAGCCAACAGAAACACAACACCCTTCTAACAAGTAACCAACAAAACAGTCAAAATAACACCATATAAGTTTTTCCAGTGGCAAAAGAACTAAAAATTCTTAAAAGTAAATTTTTTTGATCAAGTAGGATATTCAAGCTAAGTAGGAAAACTCTATCTACAATACTCTGCTTCTTTAAAAAGCTAAGAACACAAAGAACAAAGGGTCGAAACAAAGAGGCCAGTAGTCTGCTGCAGCATGACAAACAATGGGAAGAACAAACCTAAGACAAACAAAGTGAGTGTCCAACAATAAGCCAAAATATGAAAAAACCAAATTAAATAAGCTCCTCCAATCTCCAAAACTCTTTACTTTTTTCAAAATAAATTAATCTCTCTCATCTCTCTACGCGTACTAGCTTCTATAATTAAAAATTCTTCAGGCTCACATTTTGAGGACCTGTGAGAGGCCCTTAGCTTAGCATACTTCAACACAGGAAGATGCCAGGAAGCTGTGAGAAGAGAGAATTGATGACAAACGAAGAACCTGAGACCGTCCTTCTGAGATAAGAGATGACAGAGCCAGAGTAGGCTTCTCATGTTTCTTCTTTAGAAGTGGAATCAGAGGTGTGCAGGGGCTATCAATCTGAACAAGACAAATCAAGTCCTGACCCTGTCCTGTCGAGGCTAAAAGCTAATTAGGAAGAGGTAGAGGTGAAAAGGCAAAGACATGAAGGTTTTTCCAACTGAAAGACAGACAAACATCCACTTTCCAAACTGTGTGAACCCCTTCCAACTTTGTGCTACTTTTGGCAGCTGGTGGTTGTGGGTGTGAAGAAATCTATCTCTGGAAATTCCCCACCTGGTCATATCAAAGCATGAAACATTCAAAAGATCAGTTTCTTTCCCAGGATTTTCCATGATTTGTCTCTACAATATACATCTGTTAGGGTTCTCCTGGCCTGGCCCTTGCCTGAAAGAGTCAGTTTGCAGGCTTACTTGTCAGTCATAAAATCATTCATTGCTGCCTGCATAGAGGATAAGAATGTGTTCACCACATGACAGTGTTGTGTTGAATCAACACAATCCCTCTCCTAAATAATGAAATGGATGTAACATCAATGCAAACTGGACTGCTAACATCTCCTTCATGTTGATATGTAGATGTAGTTTGCTGGCAGGTCACTTGTCATTGTCACTTATCCCACTTTCCATTCAGATCTCAGTCGCCGAGGTCTGAGTCGTTGTAATCTTTAACAAACATCTGGCTTCTGGTTTAGATCCTGTTCCTCTTGAATTTTCACAAGACATTTTTTGAAACAAGAATTCCTTTTTGGCAGTTGAATGACGATGTCCAAATTGTGACAATATTGCAGTGTCCCATTCATAGATTTTTTTGCATTGGCAGCAGAATACAGTTTGGCATTGAATGGCATTACCATGAAGCAGAAATGCATGAGATGCCGTTGCGAGGACATCCCTTGCAGTCATACGGACTGATGAGATAGTTGATTGTTTGTTTTGATTGCTCTTTGTTTGTTTATGTTTGCTTGGCTGCTCATCTAGATCTGCAGCTGCTGTATTCAGTCTCAGTACCAGACTGCACATGTATTTACTTTCACAGAATACCCTTACGATCTAGGCCAACAATAGGCATCTTAGCATACTAGCTACATATTGTTCAGATGCCAGAGAAGGTCCGAAGTTCTCCAAGTAAGGATAAATTTGAATGCCTTGAAGCCTGAAGTAAGATATCACTAAAGAAGAGCTATATCACTGGTAGAACACTCTTTGTGTATACTCTAAAAGCAATGCAGAAGCAAAGAAAGATAAAGAAGGGCCGGAACCGCAGATACTAATACTTTTCTGCAACTCTGCAACTTAGCCTTATGGGCACATTGTAAGCTTCCTTCATGAAGATTCCCATCAGTCCTTGATCAGGTAAGAGTTAACAGTTGTCGCGTCAACATCTTGAACTTGGGAATGTGTATAAAGATAAGTATTGAGGGAAAGATAAATCAAAATGTGTCTCCCTTCTTCCCCCTTCTTGGTACGAGAAGAAAAAAGAAAATAAAATCCGAAGCCCCTTTCTGGCTGGCTGAATGAAGCCCCTCTCTCTAAGGTAACTGAACACTTGTGCTTTTCTTTTTTTCTTTGTGGAGGAGGAACATCTGGCATGCCTTTGAGGAGGGGCATTGAAATGGAAAATCTGTACGTGAATGAGATATGATCCCATCTGTATCTGTCTTGATGATGATTAAATCCCAATTTTCTTTGAAAAGAGATCTTCTTCCTCCCAAAGGAGCTGCCAGACGAGTCCACACTGGGCGCTGAAAGTGGCGTCATTGGTTCTTCTGCTTAAAGGACTGACCCCTGCCTCACCAGAAGTCTGAGCAGGTGAACTGTCTGATGAGACTGGGAACCATAGGATATGTCCACCCTTAGCAGGCCAATTTCTTCTTCTACTTTCTGCCTAGAAGGCTGCAAAATCTTTAACAGTCTGCACTTAGCTTATCTCCTCCTTTTTTTTCCTTTTTCTTTACAACACACAAACATGTCCAACAACAACATCAGACTGTAAAGACATCAAAAAGCGGTCTTAACATGCTCAGCTAATTTTGATCCTTCAACCATGCAACAGAAACTAGTAGCAGCCACCCTCGAGGAAGCCTGAACAGCATCAAAACCACACTGCAAGAATGCTTTACCCACTTGTCAGCACACACGACAACACCAACCACCAATTCTTTACACTCACACTCACCTTAAAAGCCAAAGCATCCACCTTAGATTTCAATTGTGGGAGATAATTCTGATATTTCAGCATATGAAATTGACAGGAGACTACCTCCTGAGAGGGCAGGCCTGCCCCACAACAGTATCCTGCCTGCCTGAGACTCTTGGCTCCTGGCTGGGCTCCCTCTAGCCAGGCCTTCCTAAACCTCGGCGTCCTGCGGCCGACTGCCCTACCTCAGACTTCAACTGTCCTGTCACTGTTCTTTCCAGGAAACGAAATGGGAGCATCGCGAGCATGAGTATAATTGGCCTCACGCTTCCAGCTTCCCCTAGCACAATCAAGCCTCTCCTCTTAATAGTTAAACATTTGTAAATCTAAATCTAGGCAACAGCGGCAACAACAACGTCGTGCTCAGGCCCTAAACAAGGTATACACAATGTATGATAATCCCTATCTGTCAAATAGAACCATGAAAAGGAGGTTTCTGGGAAGTAGGGATCTAAGTAGACTTAGAAGGAGGTACAGATCTAGAACCCTTTTTACCATTGGGTGGAGGGCGAGACTGTCTGAGAACAAAAGCAGATTTGGATTGATAATTTCTATGAAACTTTGGAATAGGAGAAAAAAAAATGTTTCAACTCCAGCAAGGTTTTGCCTTTATCCTGTACAGATTTAAAAGGTTTAGCCACAGCAACACCAAAAATTTTTTTATTATCCAAAGGAGCATCCAAAAATTTGGCCTTAATATCGTCAGGTAAAGCCTAAAGACAAAAACAAGAGTAAAGCCTCATAACAGAACCAAAAGCAGAAGCAGCTCTGAAGGAAGCATCAGCTGCATCACAACTACATTTAATAGAGTGGTGGGCAACCTGAGAGGTGGAACCCAAAAGAATGAGGCAGAAGCCTTCCCCACAGAGTCAGGAAGACTGGAAATAACCTGAGAAAGGAAGGCCAAAACATACCTGGTAATATGAGTCTAGTCTAAAAGCTAAAGTAGCAGCAGTATAAACCTTCTTCCCCAGCCTCTCCATGGCCCTACTATCCTTGTCTGAAGGAAGGAGCTTAGTAGAAGGAAACAGCTTGGAAGGGTTGTCAGAAGAAACAGCCACTACAGAACGATCAACATAAGGGCATTTATATAGAAATTTACATTCATCAAGGCACCTTGTAAAATCTGTCAGGTTTCTTGGGGGCTGGGGGCCACAGAATCTGCAGAAAAGGTATCCGGGGGGGGGGGGACCAGAACTGGGGGAATAGTAGAAGGCTTGGGAGACTCCATCTGGAAGAGTTCATAGCATCTCTTTTGCATAGCAGAAATTTGAGAGCAATCTCGCTTAAAGAATTCCATCATACGGGAAACAGCGCCCCAAAGGAAAGTTCCTCTGAAGGAGAATCTGGACTAATAGCATCCTCTTCCTCTGAACCACAGTCCAAGGGGGAAGGGATTTGAGAAGAGTAGCTTAAAGACTCTTCCCCTGAAGCCTGATCCTCATCAGGGGAATCCAGTTCCCTAGATCTTTTAAGAGGAGTGGAAGACCAGGTAGGGGCAGACACAGACACCCCTTGAGAAGGCTTTAAAGCCATTAAAGCATGTAACAATCCCTGAGTATAAACCTGACATTCGTGTTGGGGATCCTTACAGGGGAAATATTCTTGATTTTCTGTTTCTTTTTCTGTGAGACATCTGCACAAAACATCCTGAGGAAGTACAGACCCTTGGTGGCACTCAATAAGCGTACTAAAGATCTCCTCCCTCACTAAGATCTGCAAAACCACCCTTAGTCCCTCAGATATAATCAGCCAAGGTTCCATCCCTCAACATCTGGAGCAGCCATTTGTAAAGTCTCAGTGGACGTGCAAGAAGTCAAATCTATGCCAGCCTCCAACAGGGATGTGGCAGAGGAATCCGAAGCAACAACTGGCCGATCATCCAGGCTTTCATTAGCCTCAAGAGAGAGATGTCCAGGGCAGGCTGGATAGCAGTTGTATCAGACCTATGTTTTTGGCCTTTTTCTTGGCCTATGGCTGACCCTCAGGATGGTAAGACTCCACCAAAGCACTTTGAGCCAACAGGTTAAAGATGTTAGTTTTCAAGGTAGATAGATAAGGAGGGCAGACAACTACATAGGGTCTTGGGGACAAAGGCTTGTCAGACAGAACACTGCTTATCATTGTGGAGAATACCCAAACTGAAGAGACACTGGTCATGACGGTCTTTATGGGGAATCTGTCTCCCACACTGACATTTTCCCTTTCTGGATGACATGAAACAAATCAACACTAAACAAAAAGGAAGATAAGGATAAACCCCAATGGGGCACTTACCTGAAAAACAGCTTGATAACCAGCACAGAAGAAGGGTGTTCAGACCAATGATGCAATGATGTAGTCAGACTGGCAGCAAAGAAGTTCTGAATGTGGGCATCCTTACATCACTTTTATGCCCTATGCCTTGCGTGGGGAGCATACGTGTGACATATGGCACCTGAAAATACTAAGGCTTTGGTATACTGGCTGGACGTTGGGCTATCCTTGGCAGGAATTTCTTTTTGTCAGGAATATTGCAACAGTGATGTGGAAGGACACAGACTATGATGTACCAGGATGAGATAAACAAGTTTGTTCTGTTAATGGAGGTGGTACTTAAAAATAATTTTATATACGTTGAAGGACAGTACTACAAACAAATAACAGGTGTGGCAATGGGGGTGGCACGCACCCCAATATTTTCAAACTATGTCATATTGGGAGCAGGTACACATAATAGATGGTCCTTTCTATAGTAAAATTTTATATTACACTAATTTTTTGGATGATTTGTTTATCATTTGGAAAGGAACGGAGGTTGAACTCCACCTTTTTCTTGAATATGTGAACAATTCAGAACAGTTTTTGAAGTTTACTCACAACTATAGTGACACACATATCTGGATGTGGATTTGAGTTATAACAAAGTTGATAAAAAAAATTAACATCAACCATCTATAGGAAACCAACCCTCTCCAATTCCTATTTGGAATTTAATAGTTGGCATCCCACTCATCATAAAAAATCCATAGTCAAAGGGCAGATGGTGCGGGCTGTCCGTATGGTTACTATGGATAAGGAGTTTTTGGATGAACTATTATTTATTAAGCAGCTATTTTTAAAGAGAGAGTACCCCATTGACCTGTTAAATAAAATCCAACAGGAGATAATATCTGGATGTGGATTTATGTTATAATAAAGTTAATAAAAAATTAACATTAACCATCTATAGGAAACCAACCTTTTCCAATTCCTATTTGGAATTTAATAGTTGGCATTCCACTTATCATAAAAAAATCCATAGTCAAAGGGCAGATGGTGTGGGCTGCCCGTATGTTTACTGTGGATAAGGAGTTTTTGGATGAACTATTATTTATTAAGCAGTTATTTTTAAAGATAGGGTATCCCATTGACCCGTTAAATAAAATCCAACAGGAGATAATTGTCAAGCGTGAATCTAGATTTTACCAACCTTTACTACCAATGGTAAGGGATGGAAATTTAGTATGCAGTCCAGGGAAGTTAGGAAAGCAAATAATTATTCGACTAGCTTCATTACCACCTTTAATTTGTCTGCGTCTAAGGTTGTGGATATTGTTCTCAAGAATTGGGAAATTTTGAAAAGTGATAATAATATAGGGAATAAGGTGGGGCCCCTGCCCAAGGTGGTATTTAAGAAGGATCAATCTCTGAAAAATATACTGGAAGCTGGTACTTATAGGTTGGGTGGACATCAACATAGGATCAAGGGTAATTTTAAATGCAATATGTGTTCAGTTTGCTCACACATTTTAGAAACTACAGAACGGTATAGACTGAATAGTACCCCTTTATATACTGATGGTCACTTCAACTGCAATAGCCAAAATGTGGTATATGTGGCCAAGTGCCAATCATGTCCTGTTTTTTATGTATTAAAAACGTGCAGGCATTTTAAAAATAGGATAGCTGAACACTTTCTGGATATTAGGCATGGCAAGCTAACCAATGCATAAGTAGACACATCCATTCCCATAGGGACCATAAATTTTAATTCTTAGTTATACAGCAGGTAACCAAAGATGTCCAGGGTAGAATTATAGACCTTGTACTGGATACATGTGAACTTAAATGGCAGTTACGGCTAAATGCCACTGAGTTTCCAGGAATCAATGAAACTACTGCTATTACATGTGTTTTAAAGTATAATAATATTGTGGGTTAAAGTATTTTAGTGTTTTTAACATTTGCTTTAATGTATTTATGTATGCATTTTTAGTAGATAGCTTTAATAGTTTATTGACTATTTCATTGTTTAATTATCTAATTAGTTAATGGGTGTGATGTTCATTATATAAAGGCTGGCTAGGATTAGATGCATTGTTCTGAGGAAGTTCCTACAGGAGGGAAGAAAGCGCTAAACCTTTATGAAATAAAGTTCTTTGGACCCTGCAGTGGTTGTGTTGTGCTGTGCTTTGAGGTTCTACACACTATGATGTAGTCTGCATGGAGCTTGAAAATCCTCCCATTTGTCCATGTGAACTTTTACCTGGGACTACAGTCTCCAATATCCCAAAGACATGCCGGGCAGGTTAACTAGCAATGCTCAAACTACCCTTAGGTGTATTTAAGTGCCTGCCTGCTGTAATGAACTGGAATCATCTCAAGGATTGCTTCCTGCTTTACACCTATTCCTTGCTAAGTCAGACTCTGGGTTCCCACAGTCCTAAACTGCATAAAGCAGATACTAAAAACCTGATAGATGCATATCAAGGTACCATTCCCAAAAATGCTAATCATCTCATTGCACCTTTACGAACCCTGAACATACTCTGCATAAACAACTTAATTTGTTTACTTGTTTAACAAGTAAGTGAACTGGTTCTCAAACTCTCTTCAGCCATAATGGAAGCAAAAAGGGCAAAAGGATAAAAATATCACATTTGAACTGTTTACAGTAAACAACCAACCACCATGTTTTTAGGGAAGTCGGTTGACAGCGGAGTGATTAGAAAAAAAAACATGCAGCTGCTGGAATAACATGCAGACTTTGCATAGATAGTGATCAGAAGTAAAGACTGAACTGTGGACCCAGAGCTTTGAGGCAGAAAGCTTACCACAATGAGTAATCACACTAACCAAAGAAACACTACTGTACAAAGCTCCAGTCATGTACAGGCATGCTGGTAGTAATGAATGTAAATTTCAAAATGTAAAACAGTGTAAGAAACTTCTCTGTGTGGAAGATTTTCAGTCCATATATTTCTAGTTAATCAGTGTATATTAATCAGATCAGACAATAGTAGTAGAAGTAGCGAACGTAAACTCGTCAAGTCAAAAAGTAATAATAGAAAATATATAATTCTACAGCATTACTAAGTATTCAAAAGTAATCCAAGGCAGGCAGTCTGTTTCCAGTCGAAAATCCTTTATTAAATATCTAACTACTGTATATGTCTTGGAAAGCATGCACATACTTAGCATACATACGGGCATTTCTTCATGAACACATCTCTTCATACAGCCATGCATTGTACAGCACAGCATAGGTATTTCTGTTTCCACTATGTCTAGTCAATATCCTACTCCTTGTCACATTTTTTGTTGACCTTCATTCACTGCTTTTTGTACTTGAAGGAACTGTTCCTTTAAGTACAAAAAGCAATGAATCATCAATACTCATAAGGAAAAAGAAGTTATGTACTCACCATAATGTTCCATCTGTGTTGTCCATTTTCATTCTCCCTCAACAATTGGGGTTTGGATCTGACTCGGCTGCTTTGGATACTAGAAACTCTCAAGCTCCCTTACCCATAATGCTCTAGTCCCCTACCATTCCTCAGATATTGTTTGCTGGCCTTATAGCATTATAGAAATGACACTAAGATGAGAAATAATACCCGGAGCTCAAAGGCAGAACTACTAGTTCCTTTATTTTCTTCTTATTTTTCCAGAAGTCAGAAACCAAATGATAGGGGATTGGAGGGAGGGGAGTTGAGGAAGAATGAAAATAGACATCACAGATGGAACATTATGGCAAGTGCATAACTTCTTTATCTGATGTTGTCAATTTTCATTCATTCCTCAACAATTGGAACAGAGCCCCCAGCTACCTGAATCCAGGGAGAACTCTAAGGAAGTATATTCCTGAGCACTGTTGAGCTGAACACTGATCTTCCCCTTGAGACCAGAATCAATTTGTAGTGAGTAATAAAGGTATGAGCATTAGCCCAAGTTGCAGCCACACAGGTATAATCCATAGAAGAACTGGATAAACATATTGATGAAGTTGCCATGGACCTGGTTGAATGGGTTCTCAAAGGTTTGGCAAAGGCAAGCCCAATTTGTTACAGACAAAGAAACTGCAATCAGGTAACCATTTGGACAAGGTTACGTTTGTAACTGACTTGCCCAATTTTGA
This sequence comes from Protopterus annectens, assembly GCF_019279795.1. Lineage (NCBI taxonomy): Eukaryota > Metazoa > Chordata > Ceratodontiformes > Protopteridae > Protopterus > Protopterus annectens. Next base: position 595,309,062 of record NC_056727.1, on the reverse strand, counting down.
TTCTGCAAAAGAAACAAATACTTGATCTGTTTTTCTGAAATTCTTTGTTCTATGCAAATAGAAACATAACTGTCTGTGAACATCTAACAAATGTAACATGTATTCTCCTATGTTTGTAAAATTTGGAAAGAAAACTGGAATATTAATATACGATTGCTGTTGGATTCTGACAGCACTTTAGGAAGAAAAAAGTGGGTTGGTTCGTAATACTACCATTTCTCTACGGAAAATTAAATAAGGATGCTTAGAAGACAAGGCTTGAAGTTCAGAGACTCTTTGAGCAGAGATTATTGCTACAAAAAAAAGATAGTTTTCCAGGTTAACAACTTTAGTTCACACTTTGCTGATGGTTCAAATGGAGATTGAGTCAAAGCTAGTAAAACTAAATTCAAATTGCATGGGGGAGTTGCATCTTTAAAAGGGGGTCTCAGAAGAAAGGCACCCTTATAAAACCCTTACAAAGTTTTGAAGAAGCTAAGGTGGAATTGTTAACTCTTATACAAAAATTAGAAATGGTAGCTAGTTGTACTTGAATATTCATTGAGCTAGCTCCTTCATTAAAAACTGTAGCCAAAAATTAAAGAACTTTATGTACTGGTGCTGAGAAAGGGTCAATGTCTTTCTGTTGTGCCCAAAAAACAAATCTTTTCCATTTACTTCTGTAAATCTTTCTAGTGGAAGCTTTATGGGAAGATAAAAGAATGTGACAAACAGGGTAGGACAGCCTGGGTTATCTAACTATCAGTGGAAGTGGAGATATGATGCAGGTCAGCTTTAGGCCTAAACTGCCCAGGTGAACCATGTCTGTGGGGTGGAACAGGAGGTCTGGAACTGAATCCAGAATCCATGGAGGGTGAACTAGATGAGGCCAAAGGAAGGGGGACTAAATCTGACAAGGCCAATAATGACCAATGAGGATGATTTTTCTCTTCAATCGAGATGCTGTCTGGAGAAACTTGGGGATTAGGGGGAGTAGAGGGGCTAGGGAGTAAGTTCATAGGAGACCAGGGGGCTAATCATGGAGGACAGCATCTCAAGGTGATTCCTCCAGTGGGGAGATCAGGGCAAATAACCTGTTGCACTTGTTGAAGGGAGATACAAACAGGCCACAGCAAGGTTGATCCCACTGATGGAATATCTTTTCCACAACTTTCATGTTGAGAGACCACTTGTGAGAAAATAAAATGGACCTGCTCAACTTGTCACACTGGAGTTCCCTGGAATGTGCGCCGTTCTCAGAAATCAACTGGATGAGATCACCTATTGCCACACTTTAAGAGCTTCTCAACACAAGGGGTAAGATCTGGTTCCTCCTCGTTTGTTGATGTACCTTACCACCGACATATTGTCAGTCTGTATCACAATAGTGCCAGAAGGGAGAGAGTCTTGAAAGGCCTCCAATGCTAGCCTCCAATGCTAGGAGTACTACTGTCATTTCCAGGACCCTGATATGCGTGCTGGACTCTTCGGGGGGACCATGTGCCTTGAACTGTCTTTCCCACGAAGTGCCACCCTCACCCAATCTGGGAAGCATTCTTGGTCACTATGGCTTTGGGGTAAGGAATAATGAAGGGACATCCTTGCAATATCTGATCTGAGTGAATCCACCACAGGAGGTACTTTTTGAATGCTTGAGCTATTCTGATCTGGGTGGACATAGGATGGTGTAACATGGACCACTGTGTTGCTAGGGTCCATTGAAGAATTCTCATAAGTCATCTTGTTAACCTGAACCAAAACTATCACATTGGACATTGACCACAAGATTTGTAGAATGAACTGAACTGAAAGAGAAGAATTTTGAATTACCTTTTTGACTTGAAATCAAACACTTTGCACCCTTGGTAAGGGAAGGGAGGTTGTCACTGATACTGTATTGAACAAGGCTCTGTGAAATCTAAAGTCTGAGATGAATCTAGCTGATATTTGTTGTGATTGAGTAATTCCTAGCTGATATTTGTTGTGACTGATGGTAATTCCTAAATGAGAGCAATGCTTAAGTACACACACTTTCATGCCTTTAATCAGAAGATGCTTGGTCAGACCGGTTATGAGCCAGTCGTCTAACTATGGAAACAACTGGAATCCCTGCATTCTCAAGTGAGCTGCTACTACTGCCATGCACTTGGTTAACACCCTAGGGGCTGTGGTGAGGCCAACGGGCAAGGTTCCAAATTAATAACAACTGGCTCCCAACTGGAAGCATGGGTATCTCCTGGATCGTCTGTTCATTTTTATGTGATAGTATGCATCCTGAAGATCTACTGAGTACATCCAATCATCCTTGTGCTGGAGGGGCAAAATGGACTGAACTGTGACCATCTGGAACTTTGTAGACTGAACTGATTTGTTCAGATTGCTGAGACAGAAAATTGGTCTCCAATCCCATTTGCTTTGGCAATAAAAAATCTTGAGTAAGTTCTGAACTCTTTCTGGTCTGGGGGACCTATTGGATGACTCTTTTCTAGCATTTTTTTTTATTTCTAGAGCTGCTTTCTTCCTCTGACTGGGTGGAAAACCGGGAGTTTTATTTAATGTTAAAGGGGGAGTAGGGAAAATGGGTATTATATAACCTCTGGAAATGATCCTCTGCAACCAAGTATCTTTTGTAATGCTAGCCAGGCTCTCTGATGCAGGGATAGATGACTCCCTACTGCCCCCAGAGGTGGACAATCAGGCCTCCTTTCAGGAGCACTGGTAAGGTCTGTCAGAGAACGTATCTCTGGATCCCGGGTTCTGTGGGCCTCCTCTGCCACGTGGGCAGCATCTTCCCTTGAATTTCCCCCCTCTGCCCCTATGGGAACTATCTCCATGTGGATCATGGAAAGGACCATGACACTTTCTGAACCACATTTTTCAACATCCCCTGTTGATTCCCAGAAAAGGTTCTTTGAGGAGTCAAAAAACATATGCCCACTACAAACAGTCTTGCCATCTTGCTCACATCTGGAGAGTGTGAATTTCACTTTAGGACCAAAGAAAGAAGTTCTGTCAAGGGAAGCATTGATGAATAAGGACTTGAAGGGCTCTGAAAAAATCACACAGACACATCCAGTCAAGTCTCCTAATGGAAATGCCTGAACCCACTGCCCTTAATGTACCTTGAGCTGCATGTGAAATGAGCCTCCTGTATGAATTTGAGATGGACTGTAGGGTAGCCAGCTGTGAGGCAACAGAGCTTTGTGCCTCAAAAGTAATGGTCCCAGGGAGGAGATTTGGAAAGTTCTTTAATCAAGTCCCTCTGAAGTCTGGTAAAGTATGCCAAATAATTCAGTGACCTGAAAGCAAAGATTACAGAAGCATATGCATGCTTCCCAAATCTGTCCAATGGCCTGGACATCCTGTTAGGGGGATGGACAAATGAACTCTGTTCTGCAAATTCCTTCTTTGTGGCCACTGCTACAACTATAGCATATACTGGCACTCCTTTGCTCCAAAATTCTTTTCCTTTCGGTGGTGCTAGGATCTTATCTGGTCTTCTGGGGATTGGCTCAACAGCGTTGGGTAAGGTTCCTTCCACGCCTACCTAGAGATCAAATCAATGAGCTCAGTGGTGGGCAGAATCACCCAGGAGGTAAACAAGCCAGATCCAAAAGCTTCCAGGAATACCGATTCCTCTTGGGAAGGGTTATCATTAGACCAACCACCTCTTTGCATGAGAATCTCCAGGATGTCCCCAAAGGAGATGTCATCACATGATGATCTTGAGGACCCTTCCCCTTTATTAAAATCAGTATCTTCTGTGATTGACTCTTGAGGAGAGTCTAAGTACCTCCTCTTTGCAGCTTCTCTTCCAAGGGACTTCTTAAATGGGATGTTCCAGAGAAATTTCAGAAGATATAAGTACACCCTGCTGGGTAGTCTGGACACTTTGGGCTGGATGTCACTGAGGAGTAGAGTGTTGAGGCACAAGAAACAAAGACATGTGGGATTCAGAAGGAAGATCCAAGGGGAGTGGAATAATTTGTCATCTAGAAGTGGAGAACACACTCTCCATCACCTCAAAGGTACAACTCACCGGGAAGGTGGAGGATGACAAAGCCGAGAAGACATGCTTTTGGACTGTCTGCTCCCTCTGATCAAAATGCCTCCCCCATTATCCACCAGTAGTCCCTCCAGTATCACTGCTGAATTTCTTGCTCTATAATAATTTTACTCTAATTCCATTTTTTTTTACCTTTTTTCTGATCTGTAGTGCTTCCATTCTACTTTCATTTTTTCCAGCTCTATATCCAGTTCTTCAGTCATCCTTCCTTCTTTCTTTTTGCACTCATTGGTTCTCATCTGGCTGTGACCTTGATCCCATTCTACCAGTGTTCTTCCAGTTTGTCTTTCATGTTGTCCTGTGCTGACATCTTTATTAATCTTTGCACTGTTTCCTCTTCCTCTGTTTTTCTTCCATTTATAGTTAGCCCACCTCTACCCCTTTCTCATTCTTTTCTGTTACTGCATGCTTACCTTAAGTCTCACTGCTGAATGATCTGATATGTGTCTCTTCCATTATTTCCATTAGGGTTCCATCATAACAACATACATAGCCTGTGTGCCACTACCAAAATGTTTCTTGCAAAGGCGTAATCCCTCTCATTTGAGTACCTTTCCCTCCATATGTCCAGCCACCCTCTCTCTTTCATTCCATGGGCTAGCTCTTGTCTCATTTCTGTTATATTTTCTCCTTCTAAATATCCTGTCTTTTTCTAGTTCTATAGTGATACTGTGTCGTAATCCCCCCCAATAATCTCTATTCCATCAGTTCTTTTTTGTGCATATTTAGAAAAAACAGTTCCTTCTTAATCTCTGTTTGATGCCTACATGCTTGATTTTGGCCAGCATGCAACTTTCACCCTTACCTTCGAGATGATTCATCTGCCTATCCCACTTTTTATTACTATCTGTTGCTACTATCTTTGCAGTTGTTTTATGCCTTCTACAAAATGCAGCTGCTCATCCACTGTTTCCTCCCCTCCTTGTTGCCCATTTATCCTTTTAGGTAGTCATAACACAGTATCGTCTCCCCATCTCTAATACTCAGTCTGGTTTCTTGTAAAAAGAAAGTACAGTTGTGTACACTTACCATAAATGTAGATGTTCGAGTGGATTCACTGTTGCAGTCATCACACTTGGGTTATCTGCCTGCAGGTAGCCCTCAGTCGGTCCGAACACCACAGAATTAGTATTTCTGTGTCGGATGCTGTCACTCTAGGACTGACGTCAGGTCATCAGGGGTATAAAAACAGGCAGCTGATGCCATTACATCAGTTTTTCTTGCCCCAAATGTCAGGAGCCCCCCAAATAGGGAGCTAGATTATGGTGGAGAAAACACCACCAGTAAAAAGTAAATACCAATACCCCAGAAAGGGTTAGTAATAGCCATAGACAGGAGAGAGAGAGAGAGAGAGAGAAAGAGAGAAAACCAGGGGGCTGGAGGGAGGAAAACCAGGACTGCAATAGTGAATACACTCGAACATCTACATTTATGGTAAGTGTACACAACTGTACTATGTTCTTTGTGTTTCACTGTTGCAGTCATCACACTTGGGAGGATTCCCAAAGCTGAAGAAGGGTGGAAGCAGTCAAGAAGAGTCAGGGCTAGCTAGTATGCCTTGCAGGACTGCTGTAGCAAATCCTGACCTGGATTTGGAAAAGATAGGCAGGTGGTAATGCTTGGTGAAGGTGTGTACAGAACTCCAGGTAGCAGCCTCAAGGATATCCCTGGTAGGGACTCCCCTGAGAAATGCTGTAGAGGTAGATGTTGTCCTAGTGGAATGTGTTCTGACTCCCTGAGGGGTTGGTTTCCATTGGTGCTTGTAGCAGAAATGGATGCAGTGTGCTATCCATTTGGAAATGGTTTGTTTTGAAATGGCCATCCCCTCTGCACCTGTTACAAAGCTGATTAGTAACCGGTCAGCCTTTCTGAAGGGCTTAATCCTATCAAGGTAGAATCTGAGCTGTCTGTGTACAACCAAGGAGTGCAGGATCCTTTCCCTTTTATTTTGAGGATTAGGGAAGAAGGTTGGGAAATGGATGGATTGATTGAGAGCCACTCTGGACACCACTTTGGGCATAAAGGAAGGGTTAGTCATGAGGCAAACCCTGTCAGCATGGAAAATAATGAAGGGTTCCACAGCCATGAGTGCTTGTAGCTCAGACACTCTTCTAGCTGAAGTGATGGCTAGAAGCAAGGCTATTTTCCAGGAGAGGAATATTAAATCTGCAGATGCAGCAGGTTCAAAGGGGGGAAGCGTGAGCTTTTCCAGTACAAAGTTAAGGTCTTAAGCAGGGGTGGGTGCTCTCCTTGGTGGCCTTAAGTTGTTTGCCCCTCTCAGGAACTGTCTGACAAGAGGGTGCGAGAAGAGAGGTGGCTCAGTGTTGTAATGACCAAAAATGGCTGAGGCGTGTATCTTAATGGAGGAGAAGGACAGGCCTTTCTCGAGTAGATCTGCTAGGTAATCCAGGATAAGAGGCCGAGAGGGCAGTGTTGTGTCCTCTCCCTTAGACTGAACCCATGAGTAGAACCTTTTCCACTTAGCACAGGATTTTCTTGTACTGGGTCTTCTGGCTTCAAGAATGATGTCCAGCATCTGTTTGCTTAAGGTTGCTGGGGGAGAATTCAAGGAATAAGCCAGGCTGCAAGATTTAGGGTTTGCAGTTGTGGATGCAGAATCTGGCCTCCTGCTGAGAGAGGAGGGTTGGATTCTGGTGTAGGTGCCAGGGTGGCACCAATGTCAGGCTGTGTAGGAGTGGGTACCAGTGCTGGCGTGGTCAGTCCGGGGCAATCAGAATTGTCCTTGGTCTGTCCTACTTTACCTTGAGTAATACTCTTGAAAGGAGGGGCAGAGGGGAAAAGGCATAGATTGAGAGATTTACTCACTGAAAAGTTACGGCATCCACTTTCCAGGCCCTGCTGTAAGGATTCCTAGTGCAGAATTTGCTGAGCTGGTGGTTGTAGGCGGAAGCAAAGAGATCCACCTCTGGGGTCCCCCATTTCTGAATCAGAAGGTTGAAGGTGCTGTGCTCCAATTGCCACTTGTGTGGGTCTAGGACATTTTTGCTTAAGTCGTCTGCCAGTAAGTTTTGTTTGCCTGGCAGGAACTGAGCTTGCAGATGGACTTGAATGTCAAAGGCCGTGTTCCACAGGGCCATGGCTAGCCTGCAGAGTGGGTAGGAATGGGTTCCCCCCTGCTTGTTGTCTGTTTTTATTAGCAGTTGCCCTGGAAAGATTAGGGATCTGAAAGCTATCAGGGCATTCTGTACAGCTAGCATCTCTTTTTGGTTGATGTGCAGATTAATCTGACTTGGGCTCCAGTGGCCCTGAATACATTTTCTGTCCATGTGTGCCCCCAGGCATAGTCTGATGCATCTGTGGTTAGGGTCTGGATGGCTTGGGGTTGAGTAAATGGCAGTCCCTTGTTGTGGTTGCATGCTTCTGCCCACCAGAGGAACTCTGCCCTTAGACAGGGTAATGATAGGAATGACTGTTTCCCAGTCCTGAGAATGTTGGCACCAAAGACTTTTTAAGTACCAATGGAGTTTCTTCATATGCAGTCTTGCATATGGAATCAGCAGTATACATGAGGCCATGAACCCTAGGGCTTGCAATATTTTTCTTGCAGACAGCTGGGATCTGGTGGCCATTTGTTTGAAGTAGTCTGTCAGACAGACTTGTTTTTCTGAGGTGAGGAATGCCATCTGGGAAGTTGTGTCCAAGCTTGCTCCTAGGAATACAATCTTTTGACTGGGGACCAGTTTTGATTTATTTTCATTGATGGTGTACCCCAAGGAAGTGAGAAGGTTTTCCACAAATGTCAGGTGCTGCAGCAGCAATTCCTGACTGTCTGCCTGAATCAGGCAGTCATCCAAGTATGGGTAAATTTGGATATTTCTCTGCCTGCAGTATGCAATGTCTGGAGCCAGGCATTGGGAAGTGCAATGCATAGACCCTGCCATGAAACGTAGATACTTCCTACATGATTCCCTTATGGGGATATGAAGATAGGCTTCTTTTAAGTCTAGGGTGACTAACCGGGTATCCTTGGCTAGCATAGGAAGAAAGCTGTTGCTGGGTAAGCATTTTGAAGTTTGGTACCAGCAGGAAGGTATTGAGAATGGAAAGATCCAGGCTTGGGTGCCAAGAACCCTCTTTCCTGGATGCCAAGAAGAGTCTGGAGTACAATCCTTGACCCCTCTGTTCTACTGGAACTGGCTGCATAGCTCTGATATTGAGTAGGGAAAGTACTTGGTTTTGAGCCTCTACCCACTAGTTTGGAGGAAGGTCTGAAAACCCGCTTGGGGTTGGCAGTGAATGGAAATAAAATTTGTACCCCTGGGATACAATGTTGAGGACCCACCGGTCCTGAGTGATGGACATCCAGTTTTTCTGCATGAAGGTAAAGTTTTCCTCCTAGGGGCACAAGCAATTGGGCAGGGCTGGGGAGTGCAGTAAAGAAGTCATTGTGAGCTTTTTCCATAAGGAGGTGGCTTACCACTCCCTGCTTTAAGGGTGGGGGTACTCCATTGCTTAGATCTCTGCAAACCCTGAGACTGTAGTCTGGGTGGTCTGTTTCCCCTGGGTCTGGTTTGAGAAGGCCTGGACAGGGCTGGAAAGGACCAGTGTTTGGAATGGCAATGCTTACTGAATCTAGGGGATTGCACTTGTAAGAATTCTTTAACAGTTGGCATAGACTTAGCTGTAGTACCTGTCTGATTTCCTAGGGGCATAAAAACATCATCCACAACATACAGGACAGGGGGTATTGCTAAGGGCCTGTGTTGAGGCAACTCTAGAAATTCTCTGAGTCTCTTTTTCGATTGAGGATAGTCTTGGCATTCCCAGTGGAAATGCTCTCGTAAGGTATGCAAGGTTTCACCAAAAGAAAAAACATCTGGAGGGGAGGCAGAGGAAATGGATTCCTCTGCATCTGAATCCTCATAAGCAGATAAGGGCATGCCTTCATAATCAGAAATTTCAAAGTCAACGGACTCCTGGTCTGTAGAAGCTGAAGAGGACTGGACTCTTTGCCTCTTAGAAGGGGAAGGCTGACTTCTCTTAATCAGCGTAATAAGGTCTTCAGCCATTCTAAGCATTTGTTTTTGCGGCATGGGAGAAGGTGCATATGCTTTGGTCATCTGTTTTGTAGGCGTAGTGCATACTCTGGACCTAAGAAACTTGGTAGTTTTGGTTAAAAAAGAAGTCATTGGTTTGAGCCGAACATCGGTTGAGCTAATAACTGCCTCAGAAGCTGGTGACTGCTCAGCGTCTCTGGACACATACAAGGTAGAGACATCCATAGGTTTACATAGTCGAAGAAGAGTCTTGCGGCATACCAGACTCTGAATGGCTCTCAGTAGAGGCCTGCGAATCCACTAAAGCGGGTATCAGGGGCTGCGAAAGCACCTCAGTGAGTACCGGCGTACTGGCAACTAGCTTAGCAGAAGCGTAGTTGGCAGTTTTGGACCTATGCTGTCTGTCTCTGTCTTTATCTTTACATTTTTTCGGAATATCAGTAGTCGGATGGCTTACCACAGCCATTTCAGAATATGGAGATCAACAGCGAAAGAATTTAGTGACAAAGAAAGCCCGACGATGAATGGTTCGGGCATTAAATAAGGCACAAAACCGACAGCAAGGGACGTCGTGGTCTGGGCCTAAACAGGTAATGCAGTAAGAATGAAAATTTCTGTGAGGTATTTGCTTTCCACAGGCAAGACAATTGTTGACATTTTCTGACATCGGTTAGAGCAAGAAAAAAGGATCCCCAAGGGGTACTTAGCTTTAGAAGACTTCAGGATTATTAAATTCATAAATGAAAATTCAGGTAGCAGCCATTCTGCTTCGGGCTCCTCGGCAAGAAAAACTGATGTAATGGCGTCGGCTGCCAGTTTTTATAACTCTGATGACTTGACAGCAGTCCTGGAGTGACAGCATCGACGCAGAAATACTAAGTCTCTGGTATTCAGGCCGACTGAGGGCTACCTACGGTAGATAACCCAAGTGTGATGACTGCAACAGTGAAACATGAAGAACATCAATGTCTTCTCCTCCATCCTCTTCAACTTTTCATATACATTCCTTCTTCTGATAGGATTTGAACCCAAAATGTTCCACATAACTAACTGTATTTTTTTGTTGCTTCTGCCAACCCCTCCATGATTTCCTACTTGCTGTCATCTGGCATATCCTTTCCTCTAGGCCTAATCTTCCAGCTGAACATTGTGTTCTTTGTTAGATGCCTACACACAGACTCCTCTTTCCCATCTCTAGTCTCTGGAATCCCTGTCTGTCTGTTGCATGCACATGGGTATGCCCTGAAAATGGGCCTTTTAGATCTTCTTTTTGTTCCCTTACAGTATCCTTCAACTAATCAATAAATCCAAAGTCAGCCGTTTTGTGATATCCTTCAACTAATACTTTGCATGCCAATCCAGTACGGTTATCGCGATCTTTATAAACTACAGCATTCCCATTTATTGGTCTCCTCTCCCACTGTTGCTCAGCAGCCTTGTGTGACAGTCCAACTTTTGTTCAGTTTTCCAGTTCTTTGTTATGCTACTTTTACACCACAATTTCCTCATTACACCCGTGTCTGTGGGTTGTTCTTCACCTTAATTTTCCCTTCTTTCCCCCTATACATTTCTTTTCAAGTTCCACCCCAGTTGTTACATCAGCAAATCTTACTTATTTTTTCCAAGATTGGACATTAAATTTATCTTTACTGCATTGTACTGTACATCAGTAAGTAGTTATGAGAAAACATGTCTCTTACCTTGGAGGCTGGCCACTATGCCCCCTTTATTGCATTACCATCATTTCTATGGAAACTGATTCAGCTCCTCAAAGTATTCTCTAAGCTTTCTGCTGTGTTCCCTAGGGAATGTTTCACAAGGTAACAATCTGTTTCATTTAATATAGCATTCCCACACAGTCCACAGTCACCTGACTTTCAGTGTTCATTCCTTCCACTTATTTATTGCTTCTCTCTTTCTGTGGTCACTTCCAGTCCTTCTGTAGTTCTGCCTTCCACCTCTTTGATGCTGCCATCCAGCATAAATGCTTCTTTCTGGCTTTAGTCCCTGATTTGTCCAGCGGTTCACTTCTGAGACCCAAACCATATGGCACAATCCTCCCATCTCCTTAGAGCTATCCTTTGTCTGTCTATTTCTGCTTCTTTCTCTGTTTTTGTGCCTCAATCTCCCTTGGGAAAGGTTTCTCATTATTCTGTCCCTTTGATACAACCCCTTCACATATTTCCCCTCCATCAACTTGTCTTCTTGTTTCTCATTTCCTTGCGGGTGTCTTTGGAATTTATGTATTTCCTGCTCATCTTCTTTACTGGCATGCAGCCTTTCTACACTTCCTTGTATTGTCTTCTTCCCTTGCAGGGATTTCAGTATCAGGCACTGCGCATCCTCCCCAATGTCTTTGCTTCACATCTCTTACATCTAAGGTTGCTCTTTCAGTCCAAGTCTTGCAAGCGATTCAGATTTGTATTGCCTAGGTTGTTTTGCTGTCTGTGATACCTTTGTTTAAATATTTGAACATCCATGTTTTGTGTAGCCTAAAACATAACCCTTTCTGCTGTACTTTCAAAACTGCAGGGTATTTCAACCACCCAACTATTTCATTCATTCTTAGTTCATTTAATACCTTTAACACAGTTTTCCTTTGCTTACAGAATGTTTCCAAGTAATCTGCGACCAGCTTTATGAAAGTAGAGTTGTGTAAGTTACTTACCCATAACAACAGACGTTGAAATTCCTCACTGCTGCAGTAGCCTATGGGTTGTGTCTTGCCAAACACGCAGCAACTAGCTAGCTTCCTAAAGTTCTGGATTCCTTCCTCAGATATACTCTGACTGCTAACTGTCCAACCCTAATGAGGGAAAATCAGCATTAGGAATGGAAAATCTTCAGGAATTCCTTGCCTGCTAGATAAGAGGCAAGCATACTCATCCTGAACTAACCAAAAAAGGATAACCCAACACATCACTAGGGGGATGGTGGGTGGATGTGGCTACTGTATTCCCACTACTGCAGTAGCCTATGGGTACAATACCATAACGTATTCAGTCTCAAAGGAGCAAGGAAGAATAAAGACCCAGAACACCCTGGAAAATGATCCTTGCAGTGCCAAGTCTTGGATCTAAACCAAGAATCCATTATGTAATTCCTGGCACAGATGTATACAGAGGACCACATAACTGTTTCTAGAAAGCTTCTAGAATCCAACCTTTTCCAACATGTCACAAAAGAATATAAGGCCAATGGAGAGTGTGTCTTGGTGGTGCCTGGAAATTGTTCATCACGGTGGGTATCTTAAAGGGTGAAAGCCAGGAACAAACAACTGAAAAATTTCTGTTTGACAGGGGTTGTCCTTTTTAAGTCCAAGCATAAATAAGCAAATGATTGGCTTTTCTAAAGGACTTGATTCTGTCAAGACAGTACCTTAGTTGTCTACATATCTCCATAGTATAAGGAATCATTTCTATGTGGTTCTGAGGGTTGGAACAGAAGACTGTTAGATCGATGACCTGATTTGAATGAACTGTGAAATGACCTTGGGCGTGAATGAGGGATTTGTTTTTACTGATACTTTGTCCCTACAACAGACCAGATAGGGTTTACCCAACACGTTAGCAGATGCCAGAGCAAACAGAGGAATATTTTTTTTTAATAACTGAACTTTAAATATGTGAGACATGCAGGCAGAGATAGAAATGAGGTTAACTTTTTCAGCAGAATGGAGAGTTAAGATCTCAGGAAAGAACAACCTGTTTAAAGGACATTTCAGGTGAAACACTCTTAATAGAAACTGTTTTACTAAGAAAACATTGTGAAAAGAGCTAAGTCTATGGGCAGCTGTACTGAACAGGTAAACAAGACATGCCTTAACAAAGTTGTACTATGGCCATAGACTAGTAACTCACACAAATATTTGAGCACCAGTGGTACAGTCCCCGATAGAGCCCTGGGTATTAGGTAGGCACTAACTAGAAAAGTCTTATAAATATCCAAGTAAGAACTTCTAGCAGTATTTAATGCATCCTTTATTACCTGGTGCATGTCATCAAAAAGAGGTGCCTAAAGGGTATCGGAATCCAAGCAGATAATTTAAGACACAAAAGATTAGAGTGAACTAGGGGAGTTAACTCTAATCTATTGACAGGGGTGTCTTTTGTGAGTAGACCTAAACTGTGAGGAAACTTGTGGCAATTGCCCTTGACCAAATCAATCAACGTGAGAACCCAAATACTGCCTTGGCCACAAAGGATTAACCACAATATATATATTTTTTTTTTGCAGAGTCTTTCTGAATATTCAGAAAATACCCTTGATATTGGTGAAAAGAGTGGAGTACATAAAGAAAATTCCCTCAAAAGGGAATAAAAAAGCAAAGGAATGTAATGTCTGTTTTGAAAGGAGGCTAACAAATCTGTTTGAGGTGTTCCCCAGAATTGGATAGTACAGCTGGGTAAGCTGAACTTGCCATAGCAGTACATGTTCAAATGATCACTGTTACAGTAGCCTTAGGTATACAGGTTATATCCTGCCAAGGATATAAAAGCCGGCCAGCTTGCAAAGCTTCAGGGCACCATCTACACATCCAAACTGTCAAGCAGCTCGAGCTCAGCTGACTAAAAGACAAGTTTTGGTGAAAAGTCCTTCAGAGCTTTCCTGCCAACAGAGAGATGGAAGATGAGCACTGAAAGGACAAGGCTAGGAAAAACAATAAATATCTACACCCTAGCATAAAAAACACATAAAAAAAAGGGGATGGAAGGAGGGAGCGGCTACTGCAGCACTGATCATTCAAACATCTACTGTTATGTTAAGTTCAACGTGCACAACTGTACTATGTTCATCACACTGACCACTGCTGCAGTAGCCTTAGCTACATGGGTAAATTACCTTAGCTAACTACATTTGGGAGGTGAAAGGAAAAGAGTCCAGAAGACCCTGAAGAATGTTCCTAGCAAAGCTTGAGCTGGACCTACAGAAGAAATCAAGCTTATAGTGCTTTGTAAAAATAGGCACAGCAGACCAAGTAGCAGCTTCTAGAATTCAGCCCTTTCCAAAAAGCCACAGATGAGGCTAAGGCCATGGTAGAGTAGGACTTGACCCTGTCTGGAATAGTTTTTTTTTTTATGGTGAGTGTTACAAAAGGACATTCATTTGGAAATAGTCTGTTTTGACACAGGTTGTCCCTTCCTCTTACCTTCACAAGAAATAAACAATTTATTGGAAGTTCTGAAAGATTTAGTTCTGTTAAGATAGTACCCGAGTTGCCTGTGGACATTGACAGTGCGTAGTATCCTTTCTCCCTCATTTTTAGGTTCAAGAAAGAAAACGGGAAGATGTAAAGTTTGGCTTAAAGTAAACTCAGATACCATTTTAAATTTAAAAGGAGAACTGGTTTTCAAAGAAACTCTGTCCCTATGGAAAATGAGATAGGGTTGACTCACCATACGAGTTTGTAACTCAGATGATCTTCTTGCAGATGTCAAAGCAATCAGTAAAACTGTTTTCCATTGTTAAGAACCTTAAGACAGCCAGATTAGCTACTTCAAATGGAGCAAGTTTTTGCTTTTTTTAACACAAAATGAAAATCCCAAGGAAGGGCCTGCAGTTTTCTTGGATGCCTACTATACAACCCCCCCATTTTAAGATTTTGATATGACACTGCAATGAGAGAGGAGGATCCATGGGCAAACGCATGGGAATGACTGATAAATAAACCTTGACAGAGAAATAAGACCATGGGATAGTAACTCAAGTAAATATTGTAAATACAGAAAGTAAGAAGCCCTGAATGGGTGCTGGTTATGGTGTTGGCACCAACTATAAAACCATTTCCTAATATATATATGATTTTCTGCTAGCAGGCTTTCTTACATCCATTAGTACCTGCTGCATATCCTCAGTAAACAGGTGCCTAAAGAAATTAAGACCCCATCACTCAGGCAGCAAATTGAAGTTGACTGATGTCAGGGTGTATTAAACATCTCTTTTTTGTGTGGGTAGATCCAATCTGTGAGGAAGTTTGTGGTAATTGTTCCTGAACATTTCCAAAAGAAGGGAAAATGTGGTTGCCTGGGCTAGAAGGGAGTCACCACAGTGATCTTGGGGGTTCCCTTCTGAATCTTTAGATGTACCTTGGATATTAGAGGAAAGGGTGGAAAAGCATACAGAACATTACTGTTCATGGAAAAGAAAAGGCCTCTGTCTTCCAGGCCCTCTTGTATGGAGACCTGGAAAAAGAACCTTGTCAATTGATTGTTTAGAGAAGAGGAAGGTCTACTTGAGGAACATCCCACAAATGGATCAGATCTTGGCAACCCCTGATCTAGTTTCCATTCCTGGTCCTGTTCAGCTGGACTGCCACACAAGTTTGCATGGACAGAATGTAGGATGCTTGCAGAGTGAGACTGTGCTGTGAAGCTATATTGCAAGCTAACATGACTAGTCTGTGAAAGGGGTGTGACCTGTTTTACCCCTTGCTTGCTGATGTACCACATGACAGTGGTATTGTCTGTAATCACTCAAACAGGTCCTGGGGACGAAAGATGAGTGCCTTGATCGGAGAAAGCATCTTATTGATGCTTATGCGCTTGCTTTTGTCCTTGGTGTCTCATACCCCTGCACTTTTATCCCTTCTGAAATTGCTTCCCAAGCAAAGTCCAAAGCATCTGTGGTCACTGACTGTTTTGCAGCAGTGAGGGAGAAGTGGAGAACAGGATTTAAGGATATCTGTTGTACTCACCTCTTTTCCTAAACCACAGAACTGGGATTTGGAATGACAAAGAGTATTGATGCTGGGACTAAAGACATTTTAGATACAACTGTATCTTTCTCATGTTGAGTTTTGCCAGGGGTACTCCCTCGAGTGAATGAAGTCTGAGAGGTAAACCTTAGAAACAATTCTAAATAAAGATCTATTTTTTATGTGAAAGAACAACCTCTGCAACAGAGGAGTCAAACACTAACTCTCTACCCAAAGGAGAATTTCAAATCTCATTTTAACATCATTTGGGGGTTCTGAGAATGCAGCTATGTAAGCCTCAAAACAGTACCAGTAGCCATAGCCCTGGAAGAAGTATCGACAGAGTCATACACACACACTGCAAACAATGAATAGTGACATGTGAACAGAAGAAACTAAATTATTTAAAGTAAATTTTCCTCCGTCCTAAAAGAAACCATGGTGAAAAAATTCTCCAAAGCGAACTTTATGCTAGACAGAGGTAGCAAACTTTGTCACTCCCACGCAGAATGTCAATATGACAATCTGCTATATCCAACACAAAAGCACTCTACAAGCACCTACATGAGTGCATGGATCGTGCTATCCTGAAAAAGACCAAGACCCACACTCCTTCATAAAGAGGAAACCAGTCTGGTGGAAACCATCCATAAATAATCTCTATAACAGAAGGAAGAAATTACTGCAAAAAAAAAAAAGTAAAAACCCAGGAATGGAGGGGCTCCCTGACCAACCTTAGCAAAAAGCTAAGAACCCTCATAAAAAACTCTAAGGCACGCTTTGAAAGAAAAATCACAACAGACACCAAAGACAATCACAAAGCATTTTTTTAGCTATGTCAAAAACCTTAATAGCAACTCTCAGATCTGCTCCGAGCTACAGCATAATGGTTCAAAATTCACAGAACCAACTGATATTGCCAATATATCGGCAGATAGGTTAAGTGTAAACTTCACCCCACCCTCTCCCGCCAAAGGGCTCATATCCATATCAGAAGATAAAATCACAGACACCAAGTTGAAAACAGCACTCTCCAAGGCAAGAAACACAGTATCCATGGGACCAGACAGCATCCCAGGCTGCGTGCTACATGAGCTCCAAAATTAATTAACCCCTCACCTTAATACCATGTTTAACCACAGCCTCACCTCAGGCTATGTGCCCACAGAGTGGCGCATGGCAACAGTCATCCCACTCCATAAAGGAGGTGCAACCACTGACCCTGGGAATTACCACCCCATCAGCCTGATGAGTCTCGTCTGCAAGGCCATGGAGCGCATCATCATGGAACTCAAACAACGACATTGGGAACCTACAAACCCTAGACCCCAGCCAGTTTGGGTTTGTAAAGGGAAGGTCATGTCTCCTAAATCTGGTTGACTTCTTTGAAATGGTCACTAAAGCAATAGATGAGGGAAAGGTGGTTCACGCAGCATACCTTGATCTTGCAAAGGCCTTCGATACCATTCCCCACTCGGGAATTATAGACAAATTCACCAACCTAAATATAACCCCCTACGTTACAAGATGGGTTGCTAACTGGCTCACGGATAGAACCCATTCAGTGAGAATAGGAACTACTAGATCAGACTCCAAACCTGTGACTAGTGGTGTAACATAGGGCTCAGTCTTGGCACCCCTCATGTTTGGTATCTATTTCTCTGAGGTACAAGCAAACACAGAGGGACTATGTCTAACAAAATTCGCAGACAACTGCAAACTGGGTGCCATAATCGAGACTCCTACTGACATAGACATCCTTCAAAAGGGTCTTACGGATACAGATACGTGCTGCCAAAACCATGGCCTCAAACTAAATGCCAAAAAGTGCATTATTATCCCCTTTGGGAAAAAACAAGTACCTATGAACTACAACATAGGTGGCAGCCCACTTATCACAGAGAGTGTGATAAGGGACCTTGGGACTCAGGTGGACAGTAACCTCTGCTTCGACAACCACATTGCTAAAGTGGTTAGAAAATCCTTCTACACCCACTTTATCACAAAGGAGTTTGCATCTAGGAATAAGGAAGTTATTATCCCCCTCTACTCATCACTCATTAGACCCATTATTGAATATAATGCCCCATTCGGAATGTACCTAACAAGACATCTGCAACAACTGGAGAGGCCTCAAAAGTACCTCACAAAGAGGATAACAGGCCTTAAACAGATGCCCTATGCCATGAGGCTAAAAAAACTCAGACTGCACTCGATCGCGTACCGGCTACTCAGAGGTGATTTCTGCCTGACATACAAGGCTATGTCAAACCCCGAATTGCTAGAAATGCTCCACCTAAGGAAAACCCAATCTACCAGAGCTACACGCTCAAGGGACAGAAACCTGACATCAGCAATAAACAGGGCATGTTGGAGGGACAATTTTGTGCCACAGAGACTCCCCTTGCTCTGGAATAAGGTCCCCATATATGTGAGGCAGAGCTCCTTGTTGGCACTCTTCAAGAGAAATCTTGATGAGTGGATGGGAAACAGGAAATTCACCCCTGGAATCACTTCTGTGGCCCTGCTCGACAGGGGCGCAGGTAACTAAAACACTTGGGAGGGAGGCGATAGCACCAAATTTTTGGGTAGGCTTAATTATACCCTAGGGCCAATAGCCTAGTACCTACCTATGAACCTATGAAGAGGAAACTGCAACTAAAACATTCCTCATACTTTCAAAAATTGTCAGAACAAACTTTAATGCATAAGCCTAAAAATTAAAAATTCTGAAAAATCAAAGTTGCAAAAGTATAGACTTTTTCCTGTACCTATCAACAATTTTTCCACCCTTGTCAGAAAGAGTAGAACTGGAATTAACAAAGTGGGATTAACTAGAGCTACAGCTGTTGGGTCAGGTTTGAGAACAGTATATAAAAATAAAAAAAGACTGAGAAACTTTATACATACTATCTGCCTTTTTACCGGCAACTGGCTATCAGGAAAACGGCAAGCAGTATCATAAACATCCTCTAAAGCTGACAGAACAGAAGGAATCGGTGTAGGTTCTGGAAAATCCTTCTATAACAACTCATAATATTTTTGGAGGGACTGAGAAACCACAGTGTTCTCCTACTGAAAACAATGGCACATTGCACATTATAGCAGAAGTCTCAGAGAAAGAGAAAACTCCCACAGGGAGAGTCAGAAAATGAGCTCTCCTCTGAGTCTGAATCAGAAATCTGAGGAAGAAACTTGTATCTATCCCTGTATCTTCCTGTTTAGATACAGAATCTTGAATCTCTTCAGGAAAACAGAATCCATCTTTCTTTTACCATAAACTACTTTACAAAAAAGGATCAATAGCCTGAAATAAAATCTAAGCCAGACCTAGTAAACTACTCTTATCCAAAGAAATTTGTGGAGGAATAAATACATGTTTAGATTTCTGTTTCTTTTTTGACAGGAATAATGGAGTAAACAGTGTTACTATCTACAGCAGCTGCTTCCTCAGGGATGGGCACAGCATTCTGACAAAACAGGAAAGTCTTCCCTAGTCTCTCTCTCAGGACTGACAAGAGTGGGTCTTCCCTGCCCACTGAAATGACTCCAACAGCCACAGTAGACATGGCTAAGCCCCGGTCTAGAGTGGATGATGGTGCTACACCAGAGGGATCCAGGGTAAAAGATTACTGGTCTGTGGTACAACAAATAGACCCATTAGAATCCCCCATCTGTGGCTGAGGTAAATTGTTAGCCTGCTGTGGCAGCAAAGGCTGTTTGATTATTTTTTTTTCTTTCTGGGGGTGGAAGAAGGACCAACCATAACATCAGTAGTGTGTGCCATGGTCAAGCTGAAAATGGTGCCTCTTTCCCAAGGAAGACAATAATTTACGGTAAACACCATCGGTCCACAAGAGTTACTTTTTGACAGAAAAAAAGCAAATTAAAAAGCACTTTAAAAACACTATGCCAGCCTCACAAGGGAAAAATAAACAACGTTTCTCCACAGAAAAAATAGATCCAGTAACTTTATACTACTTTTAAAGTGACAGGAAAAAATGAGTACTCTGTTTAAAAGAATGTGACAACCTTGAGACAGTACATTAAAACAAAACACTCATAACTTTAAAATAACTTTCCTGAAGAAGAAAGTAATAAAACATCAACAAAATTAAGAAAATGGATTTTTTCTCAAAACAGAACTTATCTGCTCAGCAAAGGAAAGCACAAGCTGACTGTTGATCCTCAAAAGCCTCAAGAGAGTACTCTTGCTGAATGGCTAACTGAAAGCAGCAGTATTTTAAAGCTCCATATAACTAGTTAAATAAGACAGGAAAAATATTCTTTTTTTTCTTTAAAGTATAAAATCTTATAGATAAAGGACTAATTTACACAATTAGAAACGTTGGTGAAGTTTTACAAATAATTTCATGTCAAAAAGCTTGGAGATATATTCACTTGTTAAAATGAGCAAGTCAAAGAATTCTCACCAGGATGCTGCCTTAAAGAAGCAACTACAACAGATGGCATCTACCCTGCAGGAGTTATCTATAAAGATGGATGATTTTAAAGAGAACCTGGAAAATCTTAAAACAAGCAGTCAAAAACAGGCTGACACCCTCAAGGAAATGCTACAACACCAGACAAGGATAACAGGGATAGAGTTTTCTCTAAATGACTTAGAAAGCAGACTTAAGGAAGAGGAAACACAGAAAGAACTGCTTTTTAAACAAAACACTTTGTTGGTTAATAAAGTAGATGACTTGGAAAATAGGAAAAGGAGAAATAACATCAGGATTTTCAGATTACCTGAAAACACAGAAGGTGAGGATATTATTTCCTTTTAATCAAGCTGGATCCCTGACTTTTTAAATTTAAAAGAAGGACTTTCCTTTGGCATTGAAAGGGCACACAGAGCTCTTGGGAAACATACCAGTAACTCAAACTCTCCTCCTAGGTCCATGTCGTTGTGTCTTTCGGCTTTTCCCGGTTAAGGGTCGCCACAGCGGAACTCCGGTCCGCTAATGATTGGCAGTAGATTTTGCTGAGTTGCCGGCCCTGACGCACAACCTTCAACGAAGGTACGCCCATTCACGCATGTCTCCAAGACGCTCTAGCTGAGAATCGAACAGGACAACGTCTTACTGTGAGGCGACAACGATACTGCAGCACCACCTCCTAGGTCACTAATTATCAAATTTCTTTCATACTTGGACAAGGAACTGATTTTAAGATCTGCTTGGAGGAAGGCAACTCTGAAATATAAACAGAGCCTGATAAGATTTGATAATGACTATTCACCTAGAATAATGGAACAAAGGAAAAAAGTGTGGCCAATGACAAAGTTTCTGAAACAAAATAACATCAAGGCACAACTTGCATATCCAGCTAAGACAAGAATATCGTATGCCAACGAGATGAGGACTTTTATTGACTTAGAGGAAGCCTCTTCATTTATTAAAACTAATAATGTGATTACTTTACCAGAAGATATGGATTGGATGTCACCTTCTCTCAAGAGAACAAAAGAAACAAATGTCTGGACAGATGTCAAAAAGAAGAAGCAAAAGACTGATACTGTTACAGCCAAATCTCTCAAAGCATCTACTATGATATGAATTGTTTTAACATTACTTTAAAGGACCAATTTTACTGCTTGGAATTTTAAAACAAAGGTAACTAACTACTGGAATCTTTATCTATATTTTTTGAAAATAGATGACACATGAGAGTTTTCACATTACCTCAGGTATGTAAAATAGGGTACTTTTCTTTCACAAAAGGGTTATATAGCACATAAAATATTTATACTGTAAATAAACATACATAGTATATGTGTATTTTCTCTTAATTTTCTCTTTTCTTTCTCTCTTCTCTCTTTTCTCATTATTTATTTTAACTACATCTTGTCTCCCTTTCTAAATTCTCTCCTATTTACTATACTAATATAGTCTGTATATATTTAATAACTCACTATCTATATATTTAATAACTTACTATCTATACATAGATAAATACTAGTCTAAAATAATCTAGTTTTAAGGTAGACTAATTGGAATAGTGAACTTAATTAATTATTACAATATTTATTAGATTAATGATGGTCACTGTTATGCTTATTGGGATTGGGGACATGTTCGTGATTAACTCTGAAATGTTCCATTCATGTACATATGTCCTTTGAATTATTTCCTTTTAGTATTAACAAATACATATAAAAAATGGAGGGAAAAATGTACTGTTGGTTAAGAGAAGTGAAGCTTTCTTCACATTCTATTTGTGTTGCCACAGCAACAGTAAACAACTGCTGCAGTTTCTAAGGACACTGTGAATCTCCAGAGTGCATTTAACCTCACAAATAACAAATAAGAAAAATTAATGTTGTTTAGTTATTAAAATGAAAACAACTTAAACAAGGTAAAATAAATACATAATAGGATTATTTGTAATTATACCATGACCCCCCATTAATATTCCAAAACGTGCACGCTGATTGGCCAGCGTGCACGTTGTAAATCGACTTATACTAATGGAAAAAGGTCAGGTCGCCCGGACTTTTTCCATTAGTATAAGTCTCTTTTAAAACACTGTCTCGCTATGTTAAAAGAGTTTAACATAGCGACCCAGGTTTAAAAAAAGCAATGGAGATCTCCATTGCTTTTTTTAAAGCTGTCTCGCTATGTTAAACTCCTTTAACATAGCGAAACAGTAAAAAGCAACGGAGATCTTGCTTTCTCCGTTGCTTTTTAAACCTGTCGCTATGTTAAATGGGTTTAACATATGAGACAGCTTTAAAATAAGCAAGAGAGATGTGGGTTGCTTATTTTAAACCTGTATCGCTATGTTAAACCCATTTAACATAGCGAGACAGGTTTAAAAGCAACGGAGAAAGCAAACTCTCCATTGCTTTTTACGTTTTGCTATGTTAAATGGGTTTAACATGGCGAGACAGCTTTAAAATAAGCAACGGACATCTCCGTTGCTTATTTTAAAGCTGTCTCGCTATGTTAAACCCATTTAACATAGCGAAACAGTAAAAAGCAATGGAGATCTTGCTTTCTCCATTGCTTTTGGCCTCAGCTCTGATGTACTGTGTAGGCATGCGCAGTAAATCAGAACTGCAGCAGATACCAGACAGCTGCGGAAGGGCAGCAAAGAGGCATTACACAATGCCATTATTTAAGAAAAGTAATTATTTCTTTTCTTAAATAATGTCATAGTATAATAGCAATAACCCACTTCTGGGTGTGGGTAATGCAGGATTTACCCACGGTTGTCTTTGTTTGGTCCTCGGGCGCCTCAGGACCAAACCACGCCAACCATGGGTAAATCCCGCATTACCCACACTCAGGCGTGGGTTATTGCTATAATATTTTATAATTTATCCTCACAGGATTACATATTCCTGGAAACACAACTGAAATGTTCCCAAACTACATGTGCACTGAAATGTAGCCGCTTGATTAAAAAGTAATGGGCATGCCTTCGTTGAAGGTAGCTGGCACCTCGGCGCTCATGACAATTTACTGCCAATCATTAGCGGACTGGCGTTCCGCTGTGGCGATCCCTAAAAGCCGAAAGACAAACAACAACTCACTTTAACATGCTGATTTCACAAGCTGTCTGCACTGTAAAAGTTACATTTTATATGTTACTTGAAATTGACAGTCTCTAGAGCACATGAAAAGATACATATTATTTTTTTGCAACATGTTATCTTTGCAGTTACCTCACACTCTGTACAAACTCACTTGGTAACTGCTAGCTATTCATTTAAAATATCAGTTTAAATATTAAATGTGCCCTTGAAATGCTACTGACATTTTGACAAAACATAATCTGAACTGTAAAATGAATGACCTGAAAGAAGTGAAGTAATGCATAGATTTCAAAGACAGTTCTTGACAGTACAGTAAAAGTAAAAATATATATTTACAAGGAAGTACTGAAATGTTTTAGTTTTCCAGTTAAAATAGCTTACTGTCAACATTTTGTGATATCATAAAGTTTGAATAGCTAGGAAATTACTATTCTTTGTCTTTATAATGATTATTAGACAGATGTTAGACTCTGCTTAGTTTAATGAATTGTGACATATGTTAGGAAAAGTGGACTCAATTACTCACACTGGACTACACATTCCTGGAAACTCAACTGAAATGTCCCCATATTACTTGTGAATTTAAATAAAACTGCCTGATTAATAAGCATAATTTACTTTAACAATCTGAATCCATAAGCTATCTGCTCTATATATGCTACATTATATATGTCACTTGCATATGATAGTCTCTAGACTCTAGAGCACACGAAAAAATACATATTATTTTTGCAACATGCTATATTTGCACTAACCATACATTCTAAACTAACTAAATGTTCAACTGACAAGTTATTTATTTGAAACATCAATCTAAATATTAATTGTGCCCTTGAAATATTGTTGCCGTTTTGACAAAACAAAACCTGAATTGAAAAAGGAATGATTTGAAGACGTGAATTATTGTACAGATTTCAAAGACAGCTATTGACACTACAATATAAGTAGAAATGTATACATGCAAGGAAAAATTTAAATACTTTATACTTTTAGTTAAAATAGCTTATTGTTAACTTTTTGCTTTATCAGAAAATGTAAAGAGCTAGGAAATTATTTCTAATTTGTCTTTATAATGTTTACTAAAGTGATGTTAGTCACTGACTTGTTTAATGGATTGCAAGTCATGTACAAGACGGACTACTGAATGTTATTTCTGTTTACCTATGTTTGCTGAATTTCTTTTATTAGTACTGATTTAAAACAAGGGAAAGAAAGGGAAGGGAAATCTCTGTTTTTGGTCAAGGGAGGAGAGGCTTAAGAGTATTCTAACTGACCCGAGAAATCTATAAGATGTTCTAAATACTATTTGATTAATAGGTACTTACGTATTATCGCAACCATTTTTCCGAAGTACCCTAATTTGTAACGTTTTCAACAAACGATGCCTGCTAACCTAAGAAGGGGTGTGTCGTCTGCTAACTTCTATTCAGTGAGATTGTTTTTCATGCTGGAAGAGGAATAACGGCAAAATTCCTCTCCCTAGTAATGTTCTTTCCTGAGCTGTTCACATGCCTGCTGCTTCTTAGTCATCCATAATGTTACAACTCATGAAAGTTGGCAAGTTCACAAGAAGACAACCGGCCCATTTCAAACCCCTTTACGTGGCCACACAGTGAATTGCGATTGTTATATTTCGTACATATTTCAATGAATTAGTCCTCATTGTTCGTAGTGTAACTGCCTGTTGAGAGTCAACAACTTCAGATGTACAGAACTATGTCTGCGTGAAGCGGGCTAAGGTTTTAACACCCATCGCACACGAGTCCCGCTCGGGAACAAAACAACACATCCCTGAGTAGGGAGATTTAGTAGAAAGCAATTTTTACCTGTAATATTACTTGTTTTTATTCACTTTTCTGCATAGTTCTTCTGTGGAAAGTGTTGTTGTTTTTTTTTTTTTTTTTATGAGATGCTTAGGAAATATGTAGAAAAAAAATGTAAGAAAGAAACAGGTCCTTCTTTGCTGGACTCCAAAGCAGCAGGCATCTGAACTGCATTCTTCATTAAGTCACTTCGGGAATTGGTGCTAGCCAGGAAGATGAATTTTGCCATTATTCCTCTTCCAGACTTATAAACAATGTGATGCAGTAGTAATTCACACTTTTGCCAACTCTTTTCAAGTTAGCATTCATATTTTCGCGAAAACCTTGGAAATTTCT
This sequence comes from Protopterus annectens, assembly GCF_019279795.1. Classification (NCBI taxonomy): domain Eukaryota; kingdom Metazoa; phylum Chordata; order Ceratodontiformes; family Protopteridae; genus Protopterus; species Protopterus annectens. The sequence goes on along the minus strand of NC_056727.1, from coordinate 595,283,603 downwards.
GCCCCTTGGAAATGTGGTTGCGATAATATGTAAGTACCAATTAATACTTACCTAAGGTAAGTCTTGATTACCATATAGGTACCTTCACGTTCATTCTAGTCGTGATGTGATAACTCATTCTGGAAGCAGGAGGTGCCCTATGCAGGATGAGAACTGTCAGGGTGATCATAGTTCATTCTTAGACTCTGCTTTGTAAATCTATAAATATGTAAATCAATGCACACTAGAATGTAGGGCACCTCTACTCTGAGTCATGATACCACTGATAAACCATGTCTTTTCATAAGTGTAAGTTGAAGTTGGTGAGCTGAAGAGTGGGAAAGTAAAGGAAGACAGTATTCATATTTCATTGGTAATCACTCACTGTCTCCTGTAGAGTCAATTATTTTAGTAATAATCTATTTGTTGTTGGCTTATTTAGTATATGCTCCTCTGTTCCATTTAGTTTATCCAAAATGACACATCTGACATGTTTGGGATCTCTTAAGGGTAACTAAATATTGGATATTTTCTAAGTCAACATAATAATTGTTTACACTACTAACATTCCATCCTGATATATAAAATACTATAGAACAATAATAGAATAATCTAGAATTTCATATCTCTTTTAAGAAAATTCTCTATATAATAATTAAACATATGGAGCTCAGTTGATGTTGTTGTTGTCTTTCAGCTTTTCCTGGTTAGGGGTAGCCACAGCGGAACTCCGGTCCGCTAATGATTGGCAGTAGATTTTCACGAACGCCGTGGTGCCAGCTCGACGTTCAACCTTCAAAGAAGGCATGCCCATTTACACATGTCTTTCGAAAGCCCACCCAACCGCTGGGAGGACATGCAGACTCCACACAGAAGGCACTCCCGCAGCAGAGAATCGAATGGGAGAACCTCTTGCTGTGAGGCAACAACACTACCGCTGCACCACCGTGGATGTACATTGTTGGTTAAAGGTATGAGTGATAATCCAATAGATCTATCTTTATCTGTTGGATTAGGAATGACTTTCATTCCATGCTTAATGGGAAATTCATATTTACTTGTATTTGATACTTTAGAATTAATGTTTTATAGAAGTACTTTTTAAAGCCTGACCAGAATTTTACCCTAATTATATTTAAAGAAGAAAGAACATTAAATTAAACTCTCAAGTTTACATACATAAAAATAACATCCAGTGTTATCAGAGAATATGGTATAACTACTATAATCAAAATTAAAAAAAAGAAGCAAAAAGTTTCTTCCAACAATAACTTGAAATTGATTTAGCATTTTTATCATTAAATACTAATGGCTTAAGTAATGCAAATAAAAGATCAAACTTACTAAAATATTTAAATCTAAATAAGGCGCAAGTAGTATTTCTCCAGGAAACGCATTTTAAGACTAATGATAGCTTTATTTGGAACCCTAAGGACTATACAGTCTTAGCTCAATCCTCCTATAGAACAAAGACAAATGGAGTATCAATTCTCTGGAAGAAAAACATAATCACTCCAAAAGTTATTTATAAATATGAAGAGCATTTGTTATAATTAAATTTAATAAAAAAATATGGACCTTAGCTAATCTGTACTAGTTTCCAGGAATTGGAGCAGGAACAGTTAAAAAACACCTAGATTTTATTTCCAACAATTATAAAGGAAATCTTATACTGGGAGGAGACTTTAATTGTACCTTAGAAGCTTCTGAAACCACCAAGAAGTCTTTTCGCATAGCAACTATTTCAAAATCTTTAAAAAATGGATTGATTCACTTCATTTAATTGACACTTTTAAAGTAAAAGATGATAAATCATTATTTTCCCATAACGACAACAGATTTGGAACAAAAACCAGAAAAGACAAATTATTCGTAGTTCAAGATTTACAAACAAAAATCTTCAACTTCTCAATAGTTCCATGCCCCTTCTCAGATCATGACTCTCTGATAATGAAGCTCCAAATAGAGTCTAAACCTTTAATCCTCTCAACTAGAATTCCATCATATATCAGGAAAATTAAAGAATTCAGACCCTGGATGTTGTCAGAACTACAATTATTTCTTGCAATTAATAATACAACATAAATCAGTAGAATCATGCTTTGGGACTCATTAAAAGCGTATTTATTTGGTAAGACCCTTAGCTGGTACAAAAACAAAGTTAGAGTGTGGGAATCTGAATCATTAGACTTGCAAACCAGACTCTTGACAGCAAAATCTTAAAAAAATCAGAATTGTCCAGAAGTCAAAAAAGAAATAGAGGAATTAAATAAAAAATATAATGAAATTCTAACACACAAAACTTGTCTAGCCATGGAAAAATTAAAAATAAACTCATTAGCCGCCTCCCAAAGATATCTACATAATTTATCTACAAGAATTAAACTACAATCTAAAGCAAATAACATTAGTAGTATATATCATGAAAAGAAAGGGAAAAAAGTATCAGATATAGGAGACATCCTTGAAGCATTTAGGTTCCATTATACAGAACACTTCAACAAAGAAAATTTACATACCAACCAAATAAACATAGATACAAACCTTATCAATATAAAAAAATTCCCGAAAACTTAAAACTAGACCTACAAAAACCTATATCCTACAAAGAAATTGTTGACAAGATAAAAGAAAGTAAATCTAACAAAGCTCCAGGGATAGATGGTATAATTACGGAAATTTACAAACTCTTCCCTTCAACAGTAATCTCCCTTTTTCATAAACCTTTGTTAGAAGTCCAGTCAGAAGCAAAAATACCACCCTCATGGAAATATTCTCTCATAACACCAATTCTAAAAGATAATAAACCATCAGATTTTTGCACCTCATACAGACCTATATCATTACTGAATAATGATTACAAAATATTCATGTCAATACTAGCTAACAGAATAAAAATCCCACTTTCAAAGACAATTAATAATGATCAAACTGGATTTTTATATAACAGGCACACACATGATAATATTAAAAGGATACTTACTCTTATAGATTATGTGAATAAAGAAGATAGAGAAACACTTGTAATCGGATTAGACATAGAAAAAGCCTTTGATTCCCTCAACTGGGAATATCTATTTAAAACTTTAGCATTATTTGAATTTCCTCCTACCTTCACCTTATTACTAAAAAACATATATATTAATAACTTAGTCTACATTATATTAAGTCCTTTCACCTCAGAATCTATCCATATAACAAAAGATACTAAACTCGGATGCCCCCTTTCTCCTATTTTATTTGCTTTGGCTATAGAAATATTTGCAGAAATAATACGCAGTAATCCAAGAATAAATTTAATAGAAGTCTATGACCAGTATATACCTAAAATAATGCTTTTTGCTGATTATATTTTATTAACCCTATCAAACTCCAGAGAGTCATTAGGAGAGCTAGAAGTAGTAATGGAGAAATTTTATAAGATTTCAGGTCTACACTTTAAGAGATCAAAATCAAAATTTCTATTTTTAAATAAGAAAAAAGAACTACAAGTTACAGATAAATCCATCATAGGAAAACAAGAACTTACGCTAATTTTTTAGGAATAGTGTTATGCAAAAATATAAACTAAACAATATTAATAAATTATAAAACATTATTGAAACAATAAAAATATATATAGAAAAGTGGAACAAAATTATATTAACTTTTGAAGACAGATTGCAATTAATAAAAATGGTCTTATTGCCAAAAATACTATATGTAGCATTAGCAATACAGTTAATTCCTGAAAGATGCATTCTTAAAGAAATAAACTCGTGTTTAATAAAATTTTTATGGTATCCCAAAAAGAATAGAGTTGCTATAACTCAACACATCAGACCCTGGAAACAAGGAGGATTGAACTTCCCAAAAATAGAAACATATATAAAAGCATCTGTGCTTAAAACTACAATAGACTGGATAAACCCAGATTATTTTGCCAACTGGAAATAATTAACAATGGCTATATTAACAAATTAATTTAATCTGTTAAAAATGTTTAATAGTAGACAAATCAAACAAACCCTGGTATATACTATGCAAAAGTATACAATATAATATAACAAAACCTTCTATCAATTCCTCTAGGAAACTTATCAATGCAAACATAGATCTAAAACTTTGGTTTGACCTTTTAACCTCATTTACCATCACTAAGAACTTTCCTCACAAAATATATAGGGAAACAATAACCTCCTAGGAACAAAATGGATTCTTATGCTGGTTTCAACTTGTAAATAACTTAAATGTTTTAGATATACATATAATAAAAAGTGCTTACAATATTCCAACACAGGACTGGTTAACCTTACAAAGCATTCTAATGTGCACTCAAGATTTATGCAGCTTAATTAATAATTCCTCATGTAAAGATATTCCAAATCTAATACGTTTTCTGTATGAATTTATATATAATAGTTGTGAAAAGAAAATTTCTATTTCAAATCTATATAAAGAGTTAATAACATAAAACAATTCCCAAACCATCATACTAGCAGTTCTTAACAAAAGGTCAGTCATTGCAGTTAACAGAAGAAATTAAAACATCTTACTATCAGTTAATTATGCCTCTAACACACAGTACTGGAAAATATTTAACTGGAAATACTTACATAGAGCATTTTTAACACCAGATAGAATTAAAAAGATCAGTACTACAACAAATGGTTTTTGCTGAAGGTGTGAAAAGTCAAATAAAGCAGACTGGATTCATATTTTTTATGAATGTAATAAAATTAAATCATACCGGAATGGAATCAATCATTTTTAACAAGCTATATTTAATTAATCCTTTACCTTAATTAAAGTATTTATAATTCTAAATGTAAATGAAGGTCCCTACCTGAATAAGACAAATATGTATTTGTTATGGACAATACTTGCTATATCTAGGAAATGAGTAACCAGAAGGTGGAATTCAAATACACCCCAGACCTTGGAAGAATTCTACACTTTACTGAAGACAACTGCATTGATGGAAATAAAAATCAAAGAACTACGAATCTATCCCAGGCCATTGGTAAATAATCCTTGGAAGAAAGTTATATCTTTATCTGCAATAATCAATATTATATCTCTGATAACTGATCTGTTAATTATATATTTAATACCATACAGTGTATATAATTGAAAGTCAGGCTATTGTAAATAGTTGCTTAAAATGATATTTAAAAATGTTATGTAAATGTTATTTTAATTGAAAATAAAAAAAAAAAATTTGAGGAAATAAAGAGAGAGTACTCTTCACCAGCAGTAAATCTCTGAAGTACTTCACACCCAAACTTGTCTTTTAGTTAGCTCAGCTCAAGATGCTTAACAATTTGGGCATATGGAATGTGGCCTGATGCTTTGGAAGCTGGTCAGCTGTTATATCCTTGGCAGGATATAACCTCTACAGCTAAGGCGACTGTAGCAGTGATTAATATGATGAATATCAGTACCTGGAAGACATTCTCATATCATCTATCTTCACAACAGTCTGTCCTGGTTCCACTCAGTTTGTCTGCCACTATGTTTTGTTCTGATGGAAAGAACAGTGCTTAGAAAATTCAGGAACATTGTAGACCTAATCACATCCACTCACAGACAGCTTGAACTGGAATACAGCCTTTTGTCCCCCAGCTTGTTTATGCACCACCTTCACTGTGGTGTTATATTACTATTTAAAAATTGTGTGCTCTGGTCTGTCTGAGAAATGTACATGCCTTGCACATGTACCCTCATAGGAACTGCCCTTCAAAGAAACTCTGACATGTCTTAAGACACAGATTGACTTAGAAGTAGAAGAAAACAAGGGTAAACTTATAATAGCCTACATAAAAAGCCCCAGCTAGTACAGTTCTATGAATCAAGCCCAACAGGTATTGGAACTAGATTTGTAGTGTGACCCAGACACAGTAGATTAGAAATGTTACTGGCCCCATAGTACCAAAAAGCTTACATACATACATACAAATATTTAAAGTGTGGCAATAATCTCCTTCTAGCCTTCCAATATACCAAAACAGTTGTTCCCATAAGTGTCCAGGTTGTTCTTAAAAATAAACTACTGCCTGCTTTAATATAATTTGGGAGTCTGGTCCTCTGAGAGAGTAGGTGATGTATGGAATAATCAATATATTTCTCATTCCTAGAGAATCTTCTGCATAGGTTGTCTGATTCTGTACTAATTTTTGATATCCCCAGACATACCCAGAGGTAGCTGTCTCTAAGTGGCCTATATACCTGATTAAAGTCTTCTCTTACATACAGAGACACTGTATACATTCAGATATTTTAGTCTTTCATAATAATTAAAATTTTCACATCCAAGGATGCCATTGCTATATTTCCTTTGTACTTTTTCCAGTTTACTCATGCTTTTTTTTATTATAGGGTTTCCATTTGTTACTCCATACTCAAGCTTGGGTCCACTATAATTACCTGGATAACTTCATCAATTCTGATTTACTAAGCTTTATAAATCTTTCTATATAACTTGTAGTTTTACAACTATCATTAACCAACTGGTTAATATAATTAGAAAAACTTAAAGCTGGATCTACCAATATACCCAGATCATTAAATGAATATCCAGTTTCAATCACTGTGTGTTGTATTAAGTATTCACCATCCAGTTTATGTCTCCCAAATCTCATATGCTTAGGTTCATAGGTTGGTACTAGGCCATCAGCCCTAGGGCCTATACAAGCCTAGCCATAACAATTCCCTGGCTATTTCTTCCCACACTATTTACTTCCCTGGACCCCTGTCTAGCAAGGTGACTGACGTGATCCCCGGGGTGAATTTCCTTTCTCCCATCCAATCGTCAAGGTTCCTTTTAAAGAGGGCCAAAGAGGCACTCTGCTTGACATATATGGGCAATCTATTCCAGAGTCTGAGGAGTCTCTGGGTCAGAAACCTATCCCTCCAGCATGTTTTGTTTATTGTGATGACAAGGTTTACATCCCTGGAGCGTGTGGCTCTGAGGGATTGGGATTTCTTTAAGTGTATCATGTCCAACAGCTCTGGGTTTGACATGGCCTTGTATGTTAAGCAGAGATCACCTCGGAGTAGACGATATGCGACAGGGTATAGCTGGAGTTTTTTAAGGCAGTCAGAATAGGGCATCTGCTTTAGGCCTGTGATTCTTTTAGTGAGGTATTTCTGTGGCCTTTCCAGTTGTTGCAGATGTCTTGAGAAGTACATACCAAACGGGACGTTGTATTCTATAATGGGTCTAATGAGGGATGAGTACAGTGGGACAATGACCTCCTTTTTTCTGAATGAAAAGCCCTTAGTGATGAGGTGTGCCACATAGAAGGATTTCCTGACTGTTGTGGCGATGTGGTTATCGAAGGTGAGACCACTGTCCACCTGTGTCCCTAAGTCTCTTATCACACTTTCAGTGTTTAGTGTACTGCCACCTATATGGTAATTCACAGGTACATGTTTTTTCCCAAAGGGGATAACTACACATTTCTTGGAATTGAGCTTGAGCCCATGGCTCTGGCACCAAGCATCTGTTTCTGTAAGGCCCTTTTCTAGAGTATCCACATCATTTGGGGATTCAATAATGGCTTCCAGTTTGCAGTCATCTGCAAACTTTGTTAGCCAGAGTCCCTTAGTGTTGGCCTGTACTTCAGAGAAGTAGATGCCAAACAAGAGTGGTCCCAGGACTGAACCCTGAGGTACTCCACTTGTCACTTGTCTGCAGCTGGATTTGGAGTCGGCTATTTTTACAGTGTGGGTTCTATCAGTAAGCCAGTTAGCAACCCATTGGGTGATGTACGGATTAATGCCCAGCTTAGTAGGTTTATCTATGATTCCAGAGTGGGGGATGGTGTCAAAGGCCTTGCCAAGGTCTAGAAAGGCTGTGTGGACCACCTTACCCTTGTCTATGGCTCTGGAGACAGATTTGAAGAAGTCAATCAGGTTCAGGAGACAAGATCGGCCCTTCACAAACCCAAACTGGGTGGGGTCCAGTGTTTGAAGGTTGCCAATGTCTTTGTTTATAAGTTCCATGATAATACGCTCCATGGCCTTGCAGATAAGGCTCGTTAGACTGATGGGATGATAGGTTCTGGGATCCAAGGTGGATCCCCCCTTGTGGAGTGGGATAACTGTAGCTCTGCGCCACTCATTGGGCACAAAACTTGAGGTGAGGCTATGATTAAACATGACACTTAGGTGAGGTGCCAGTTCATATTGTAGTTCATGTAGTACACAGCTCGGGATGTCATCTGGTCCCATAGATGCTGTATTCTTAGCTTTGGAGAGTGCGTTTTTTACCTGTGTGGCCGTTATTACCGGAATTTGGCAATCTTCCGGTATTGTGATGGGCCATTTAGGGGGTGAGACAGGGGTGAAGTTGGCATTGAATCGATCTGCCAGGATATTGGCAATATCCTTGGGATCAGTATATTTAATGCCATTCTGTTTTATATCAGAGCAGATCTGAGCATTGCCATTTAGATTCTTGACATAGTTATAGAATATAGTTTGTGAAGTATTTATCATATTATTCTCCTGCGTCAAAATGGTCAATTTCTTTTGCAGACATGCCATAACTGTAACACATGTAACTAGTTTACCCATTTCCAAGTCATCTGCATACAGATTGTAGAACACTCAGTTGAAAAAGATAGATCTGAAAGATACAAAAGTATGGGCCGAGGACAAAGCCCTGTGGGACATCCTGACTGTAACCTTAAATTGGTGTATGATACTTGCTATGTCCTGTCTGTAAGCCATGCAGTTGTCCATCTTATCAACAGTACATCAATATCTAGTTGTTCTAATTTACTGACCAGTGTTTTGTGTATCATCCTATTGAATGCTAAAGATAAATCTATATAAATTGCATCACAGCACAATTTTTCATTCATAGCTTTCATTGTAGTTGTGACATCCATATAATGGCCCACTGAACTGCTACCAAATATTGTGACATCTCCCACTATCCTGGGTCAGTGACTAAGGAGCTTCAATCCTCATTACTGACACCAATGTGATACTGTCACTTAAACAGGAGTAATATTTCACAATTTTCCACTAAGAGTACAACAGGAACACACGCCATAGCCTGGGACTGGACTGTATACTTCTGCAGACCCCCTAACGTAACTCCTTATTATACACTTCAGAGCAATGTGCCCCAGTTTAAGACCTCTGATACACTCATACTTAAATAAATAAATCTCACACATCCAAACACCTCTGCGAAACCCTGACACAGATTTCCAGCTGTGTCCCTTCCCCAAAATAATACTGTAATACTGCCACTGATCAGAGTGTCTTCATGCCCTTCTAAAGGGGTGTCCCGTTATGAAAATTAAATATTAATACAAATAGTAGCAAATGACCTAGGCAGCCAGGCTTTCAAAGTGGACATAGGAATTATCAAAGCAAATATCAGCACTCTCAAATCACTAACGAAAATTACTGATTGACCAGCCACAATGTAAGTTAATAAAAATATTTAATATTGAGCAAAATGATTGAAAATATAAAACAGTGATTTCCAATAAACAAACAGAACTCAAGTCACCAGGAAAATTAATTAATACTGTGGGATAGAAAATCCAACATTCAGAAAAACACTAACTGATTAGTTATAATTTCCCAATCTGACTAAAGAACACTGTCCCTGATCTAAACTAAATTACAACAGATCAAAGGCAGGCTTACAGTTCTTGGTGAGTCCTTTTTGGTATCCACTGCACAGTACATCTATGATGACTCACAACTGTTCCAGTTCTAATTTTCATTTCGTATTTTGAAAATCAACCAACAGCTGTTTTCTAAAAGTTCCTCCCTCTCTTTCAGCGTCTGACAGTAACACATAGCAACTGTCAACATTCCAATGACATCATCTGCTGATCAGCGGAATCTGAGACAGTTTGCCTTTAGAATCTCTCATCACAAACATGCACAGTCAGAAGTGTAAAAGGACACTGTTCAATTCTTTAAAATATTCCATACAAACAGATCATAAATCAACAAGCAAGAACCTATTTACAATACCATAGCTAGTCATACTGGCATATAATATACAGGTTAATCTGAAATTATGTACAAAATCTCATCCAGACATGTTAGCACAAATAACAGTGTCTAATTTCTTCCCCATCACTCAAGCATGATTTTCAAGTGACCTTTGAAAAACAATACTTGAGAAATATGGGTCTGTCTGGGAATATCAACTCGCTTCTCTCCTTGGCAATCCATTTGCATTAGCATTATTAACTACCCTGCAACATTCTTCTCCTTCTGAGGAAACTTGGCTGAACACAGCCCCCACCCCACAATTTGATGCATCTACTTGCACAACAAAACTCTTCACTATAATCTGGGCTGGCCAACACAGGGGGTTCTCCCAAAATCTCCTTAAGATTTTGGAATGCCTGTTCACAGTCTGTGGTCCACACTACCTCATCTGGTTTATTTTTCCTAGCTGGGTTAATAAGGGGTGCAGCCACTGCACCACAACTGGGCATACATTTTCCACAGTACCCCACTGTCCCTAGAAATGCTCTCACTTGCTTTTTACAGGAACTGGCCATGCCTGAATAGCTTCTACTTCGACAAGTTCTGGCCTAATCTTACCACTACCCATTCTGTATCCTAAGTAAGTGACCTCTGTCATACCCACTTGACACTTACTGGGTTTAATGGTTAGTCATGCCCTTTAAAACTGGTTGGCAAATGCCCACAACTTAGTCTTTATTGAATAGTTTAACCTTTAACCTCTCCACAAGACCTTTAGTTTGGGGATGGTGGGGCATGATCATTAAATGTTTCACCCCACAACACTTCCACAAATAAGTCAGCTGGGCTGACATTAAGTTGGCACCTTGGTCAGTCAGTATCTCTCTTGGAACAAATACCCTGCTTAACATTTCTAGCAAAGCATTTGCAACTTTCTCTAAATCCATATCACCTGCACAAGGAATAGTAGGGACTATAGCTAGAAGAGGCAGATGGTAAGCTCTAGGCTCTACCAATTAATGCACTACCTCACCTTCCAACCCTCCCTTAGCAGTCCACTTTCTATACATCAAACCTTCTTTCTATGCCTCAATATCACCTGCACAAGGAACATTAGGGACTATAGCAAGAAGTGGCAGATGGTAGGCTCTAAGCTCTACCAACTGCCGCAATATTTTGTCTTCTAGCACACCTCCAAGAGTCCACGCCTTATGCAACAAACCTTTGTTCCCATATACACACTTCCTCTTCCTTGAGCCTCAGATGCTTCCTTAGGCATATCACTCAAACTTTGTAATGGAGGTTCCATAAGTTGAGCCTGTTGCGACTCTACATTTGTGACCCTCACAAGCTCCCCTTCTGCAGGAATCTTAGCAACTTCCAACAGCTGTACCTCACTGTCACTCTGAGTATTATCATCACCTTCATCCTTGCAGCCACAGTGTCCAAAGGAACATCAGTACCTCCCAGCAGCTGTGGCTCACTTTCAGATGTACTGTTACAGGATAGCTCCTCCTCTAAAACAGCCATCACACCAGTCCCAGCTTCAGGTTATGAGATCTGTCTGGGTCTCCCCCCCAAGCAAGCAAACATACATGTCTGTCTCCAAGCTTGACTAGATGTCACTGCATGCCCACAAGACACTGCATCATCACAGTCATTCCCTATCAGGACATCTGCAGGAATATTTTCAAACACAATCTCACCTTCAACAGGAAGCCTAATAACTTCTGACAGTTGTGCCTGAAAGTCAGTCTGGGTACTATCTCTCACCTCCGTCCTTGCAGTCACCATGTCCAAGGGAACATCAGTACCTACCAGTAGCTGTGGCTTACTTTCAAACACCCTGCTACAGGATAGTTTCTTCTGTAAAACAGCCATCACACCAGTCCCAGCTACAGGTATAAGATCTGTCTGGGTCTCCCCCAGGCTACTGGACCTACATGCCATACTCCAAGCTTGACTGCATGTCACTGCATGCACATAAAGTACTGCATCATCAAAGTAATTTCCTATCATCATCAAAGTAATTTCCTATTATGACATCTCCAGGAATATCCTCAAACACACCTAGCTGCTTGTTTCCTCTTCCACCCTCTCAGTCAAGATGAACCCTAGCCAAAGGTATTTGGAATGGGGCCCCTCCCAAAGCTCTGATGGGAGTAAACTGTCCAAGCAAGTACTGATCTTCTCTAACCATTACTCTCACAATGATTATATCAGAAGCCATGTCTCTCTCTCTCTTAGCAGTAACCTGTTTACCATCTACTAAAATATGATATACATTTTGGTGATAGACTGACATCCTTGTTGTTTCCAAACAACTTGCCACTGGCAGTTTATCAACACCACTTGATGGCTCCCTCACCTTCTGTTTCTCACCTTGCCTTGATGGACATTTAACTGCTATGTGGCCCCTCTGGTTACACTTGAAGCATCTAATTCCCAACCATGTACTTGGAACTTGGTAGAAGGTGAGGTTTCCCCTGTTACTGGTGTACTCTGTTGGAGTAGTTTAGACTTCCCCCCATGGGTTCCCCTCTGTCCATGTGTAGCATGGGTATCCCTTTCTTATGCATTGGTGCTCTGCTTGCTAAGTAGAGATAGTACAGTTGTGTACACTTACCGTAACTGTAGATGTTTGAGTGTATTCACTGTTGCAGTCATCACCTGTGGGTTATCCCTGTTGTGGTAGCCCTTGGCCGGCCCAAATACCAGAGTCAATTTTTTTTTTGCGTCGGCTGCCATCTTCTGTAATCTGACATCAGGTCATCAGTGCTATAAAGCAAGGCAGCCGACATCATTACATCAGTTTTTCTTGCCCTAACCCATCAGAAGCACAAGCAAATAAGGAAAAGTGGTCCTGGTGGCTAAAAGCTAGCATGGGAAGCTTATGTCCCCCTAGGGGAAGATGCTATATGGGGGATTGAGGGAGGGAAGCCAGGACTGCAACAGTGAATACATTTGAAAATCTACATTTATGGTAAGTGCACACAACTATACTATGTTCTTCGTGTTTCACTGTTGCAAGCATCACCTGTGGGAGGATTCCCAAAGTTGAGGAGAGGGGTGCAAGGAAAAGTTAGAGTCCTAGGCATGGGTCTGCAGGCACTGCAGAGGCAAACCCTGCCTTAGACTTAGAAAAAAGAGGTAGGTGGTAATGCTTTGTAAAGGTATGGACAGAGGTCCAGGTGGCAGCTTCCAAGATGTCCCTGGTGGGGACTCCTCTGAGGAAGGCTGGGAAGTGGAGGCTGCACTAGTGGAATGGGTATGGATAGACTTAGGGAGGTTCCCATGCAGTCTGTAGCAGAAATGGATACAGTGTGATATCCATTTGGAAATAGACTTCCTCTCTGCCCCAGGGGCAAAGCTGACAAGTAACTGGTCTGTTTTTCTGAATGGTTTAGTATAGTCCAGATAGCATCTGAGTTGTCTGTGCACATCTAGCGAGTGCAGAATTTTTTCCCCCCTTGTTTTGAGGATTGGGAAAGAAGGTGAGTAGGTGAATGGCCTGGATGAGGGTCACATCAGATACCACCTTAGGCATAAAGGAGGGGTTAGTCCTCAGGGAAACTCTGTCTGCATGGAAAATGATGAAGGGATCAACAGCCATGAGAGCCTGAAGTTCTGATGCCTTTCTGGCTGAGGTGATAGCTAGTAGGAAGGCAGTCTTCCAGGAGAGGTATTTAAATTCTGTAGAAGTAGCAGGTTCAAAAGGAGGTTAATTTTTCTAAAACATAATTCTGGTCCCAGGATGGCATGGGAGGCCTTCTGGGAGGTCTGATATTAGAAGCCCCTCTGAGGAATTGCTTAATCAAAAGATGAGAGAAGATGGGTGGGTCTGAATTGTAATGGGCAGAAATGGCTGAGGCATGGATTTTAATAGAGGAGAAAGAGAGGCGACTATTGCACAACTCGGCTAGGTAATCTAAGATAAGAGGGATGGAAGGATAGGAGGTACTAGCTCCTTCTGGCATCTGTGATGATGTCTAGGACCTGTTTGCTTAACAGGGACTCCTTGCTAGCCTTTATAGTATAAGCCATGCTGAAAGGGTGAGAGTCTGTAAGTCTAGATGCAGTATCCTCCCCCTCACCTAGGTCAAGAGGTCTGAGATCAGGGGAAGCTGCTTGGAGGGCTGTAAGGTCAGGCTGTGCAGTAAGGGGTACCAAAGCTGTCTGGGCCAATCTGGAGCAATGAGAATGGCCTTTGGTCTCTCCTCCCTTATTTTGATCAGTACCTTGGGAAGAAGAGGCAGAGGAGGGAACTCGTACACAAAGAGGGAGTTTCAGGGGAAGGTCAAGGCACCCACCTTCCACGCTAAGAGGTGATACTCCCTGGTACAGAACTTTTGCAGCTGGTGGTTGAGGTGCGAGGCGAAGAGATCCACTTCTGGAGTCCCCCACTCCTGAGTGGATTGCAGAAAGATATCCCTGTGGAGCTGCCATTCATGGGGATCCAGTAAGTTTCTGCTTAGCTGGTCTGCCAGGGTGTTGTTGACCTCGGGTAGGCATTGGGCAATTAGGTGTAGACCCATGGAGGTGGCTGTAAGCATGAGGTTCATGGCTAACCTGCACAGGGGGTAGGATTGGGTCCCCACCTCCCCCGTTTGTTGATATACCACATTACTGTGGTGTTGTCTGTTTTTTATAAGGAGAACCTCTGGCCTGAGATGGGGTTTGAAGGATGTCAGAGCCTTTTGTACTGCCATCATTTCTTTCTGATTGATGTGCAAGTGAAGTTGCTGGGCATCCCAAAGATCTTGGATGCACCTGCCTATTAGGTGAGCGTCTCAAACAATATCTGAGGCGTCGGTGGTGATGGTCTGGCCGGAAGGATGGAGGATGAAGGGAAGACCCTTGTTCCTGGCACAGGCCTCTGCCCACCAGAGAAACTCAGCCCTTATACATGGGATCAGAGGGAGAGAGGTCTCAAGGGACTAAGAGTGCTGGCACCAAAGGTTCTTTAAATACCACTGAAGTTTTCTCATGTGAAGCCTAGCCAGAGCAATGAGAAGAATATAAGATTCCATTCCATGTATCCCAGGGCTTGCGGGAACTTCCTCACAGTGAGGTGACTTCTGGAAGCCAGCTGGGTAAAGTAGAGAGGCAGAAAGCTCTGCTTTTCTGCGGATAGGAAGGCCACTTGGGATGCTGTGTCTAGCACAGCTCTCAAGAAAATGATCTTCCTGGTGGGGTTTTGATTTCTTCTCGTTGATGGTGAACTCTAGGGAAGTTAGGAGGGATTTGACAAAGAGAAGATCCTGGAGCAGCTTTTCTTTGCACTTTGCCTGAATGAGGCAGTCGTCCAGGTAAGGGTAAATCTGTATACTTCTCTGTCTGCAGAATGTTATGGCCAGGGGCCAAGCATTTGGTGAATACTCTGGGAGTAGATAAGCCGAGAACTGAAAGTGTTGTGAGCTTGCTCTGAAGCGCAGGAATTTTCTGCACAATTCCCTGATGGGGATGTGGAGGTAGGCATCTTTTAGGTCTAGGTCACTAGCCAGGTATTTTTTGCTAGCATAGGCAGCAGCTGCTGCAAAGTTAGCATTTTGAATCTGGGGACGACCAGAGAGGTGTTCAGAATGGATAGATTCAGGATGCGGTGCCAAGTGTCCTCTTTTCTGGGAACAAGGAATAGTCTGGAATAAAAACCTTTGCCTGTTTGATCTGAGGGGACAGGTTCTACTGCCCCCTGGGAAATGAAAGTTTGGACCTGCTTCAATGCCTCTGCCCACTGATTTGGAGCTAAGTCTGGGTACCCTCTTGGAAATGGGAGATCGCTGAAAGAAAACTTGTATCCCTGAGAAATGATCTTTAAGACCCATTGGTCCTTTGTTACAGAAAGCCAATTGTCTTTGAAGAGGGAGAGCCTTCCGCCTAGTGTATGATGCGTGAAGGGAGGGCTGAGGGGGGCGGGGGAGTCATTGTGAGAGTTTGCCATAGAAGGTTGGCTTAGAAAGTACAGTTGTGTACATTTACCATAAATGTAGATGTTTGACTGTATTCACTGTAGCAGTCATCACAACTGTGTTATCTGCCTGCAGGTAGCCCTCAGTCGGCCCGAATACCACAGACTTAGTATTTCTGCATCGATTGCTGTCGCTCCAGGTCTGACGTCAGGTCGTCAGGGGTATAAAAACTGGCAGCCAACGCCATTACATCAGTTTTTCTTGCCCCAAATGTCAGGAGCCTCCCAATAAGGAGCTATGCTATGGTGGAAAAATCTCCACCAGTAAAAAGTAAATACCAATACCAATACCCCTGCAATGGGTGAGTAGTATACACAGAGGAGAGAGAGAGAGAGAGAGAAGCGGGCTGAAGGGAGGGAAACCAGGACTGCAATAGTGAATACACTCAGACATCTATATTTATGGTACGTGTACACAACTGTACTATGTTCTTCGTGTTTCACTGTTACAGTCATCACACTTGGGTTGATTCCCAAAGCTGTAGAAAGGGTGGAGGCAGTCAAGAAGTGTTTGGGCTGGCTAGTATGCCCTGCAGGACTGCAGTTGCAAAACCCGCCCTGGATTTGTAAATATAGGCAGGTGGTAATGCTTGGTGAATGTGTGTACAGAACTCCAGGTAGCAGCCTCCAGAATGTCCCTGGTAGGGACTCCCATGGGGAATGCTGTAGAGGTAGAAGTTGCCCTAGTGGAATGTGTTCTGACCCCCTGGGGGGTTGGTTTTCCATGGCGTTTGTAGCAGACATGGATACATTGTGCTATCCATTTGGAAATTGTCTGTTCTGAAATGGCCTTGCCCTCTGCCCCTGGTGCAAAACTGAGTAGTAACTGATCAGATTTCCTGAAGGGCTTAGTCCTATCCAGGTAGAATCTGAGCTGTCTGTGCATGTCCAAGGAGTGCAGGATCCTTTCCCCTTTATTTTGAGGATTAGGGAAGAAGGTTGGCAAATGGATAGACTGGTTGAAAGCCACACTGGACACCACTTTGGGCATAAAGGAAGGATTAGTCCTGAGGGAGACCCTGTCAGCATGAAAAATAATGAAGGGTTCCATGGCCATAAGTGCTTGTAGCTCAGACACTCTTCTTGCTGAAGTGATGGCCAGGAGCAAAGCTGTTTTCCAAGAG
The DNA here is from genome assembly GCF_019279795.1 of Protopterus annectens. Lineage (NCBI taxonomy): Eukaryota > Metazoa > Chordata > Ceratodontiformes > Protopteridae > Protopterus > Protopterus annectens. The sequence continues at coordinate 595,266,581 of NC_056727.1, read as the reverse complement.
AGGAATTTTAAGTCTCATGATACTGCAGGCTCAAAAGGGGGCAATGTGAGCTTTTCCAGTACAAAGTTAAGGTCTCAAGCAGGGGTGGGTGCTCTCCTTGGTGGCCTTAAGTTGTTTGCCCTTCTCAGGAACTGTTTGATGAGAGGGTGCAAGAATAAGGGTGGTTCAGAGCTGTAATGAGCTAAGAAGGCAGAGGCAAGGATCTTAATAGAGGAAAAGGATCAGCCTCTGTGAGGTAGATCTGTTAAGTAATCCGGGATTAGGGGTAGGGAGGGCAGAGTTGTGTCCTCTCCTTTAGATTGAACCCAGGAGCAATACCTTTTCTCCCTTATCAGAATAGGATTTCCTTGTACTGGGTCTTCTGGCTTCAAGAATGATGTCTAGTACCTGCTTGCTTAGGCTGGTCACTAAGACAGAATTCAAGGAATAAGCCAGGGTAAATGATTTAGGGTTTGCAGTTGTAGATGCAAAATCTGTCCCCCCTGCTGAGTGAGCAGGGTGGGGCTCTGGGGTAGGTGCCAGGGTGGCACCGGTGACAGGCTGCGCAGGAGTGGATATCAGTGCTGGCGTGGCAAGTCCCGGGCAATCAGAATTGTCCTAGGCCTGTCCTGTCTTATCTTGAGCAATATTCCTGAGAGAAGGGGCAGAGGGGGAAATGCATATATTGAGAGGTTTACCTACTGGAAGGACAGGGCATTCACTATCCAGGCCCTGCTGTGAGGTGTCCTGATGCAGAATTTGCTGAGCTGGTGATTGCAGGAGGAGGCAAAGAGATCCACCTCTGGGGTCCCCCATTTCTGAATTAGAAGGCTGAAGGTTCTGGGCTCTAATTGCCACTCGTGTGGTTTTTAGGAGATTTTTGCTTAAGTCGTCTGCCAGTGTATTTTGTTTGTCTGGCAGGAATTGAGCTTGCAGATGGACCTGCATGTTCAAGACCATGTTCCACAGGGCCATGGCTAGCCTACACAGTAGGTAAGAGTGGGTTTCCCCCTACTTGTTGATGTACCACATAACTGTGGCGTTGTCTGTTTTTATTAGCAGGGGTCCTGGTGAGAGTAGGGATCTGAAAGCTGTTAGAGCGTGCTACACAGCTAGCATCTCATTTTGGTTTATGTGCAGATGAATATGACTTGGGCTCCAGTGGCCCTGAATGCACTTGTCGTCCAGGTGTGCCTCCCAGGCATAATCTGATGCGTCTGTGGTCAGGGTCTGGGCGGAGTGGGATAGAGTAAAGGATTGCCCCTTGTTGTGGTTGCATGCTGCTGCCCACCAAAGAAACTCTGTCCTTAGACAAGGTATGATAGGAATGACCGTTTCCAGGTCCTGAGAATGTTGGCACCAAAGACTTTTTAAGTACCATTGAAGTTTCCTCATAGCAGTCTGGCATATGAAATTAGTAGGATACATGAGGCCATGAACCCTAGGGCCTGCACGATTTCCCTTGTGGATAGCTGGGTTCTGGTGGCCATTTGACTGAAGTAGTCTGTCAGACTTGTTTTTCTGGTGTAAGGAATGCCATCTGAGGTGCTGTGTCCAAGCTTGCACCCAGGAATACAATCTTTTGACTGGGGACTAGTTTTAATTTATTTTCATTGATGGTGTACTCCAGGGAGGTTAGAAGGCTTTTTACAAATGTCAGGTGCTGCAGTAGCATTTCCTGTCTGCCTGAATCAGGCAGTCGTCCAAGTACGGGTAAATTTGAATTTTTCTCTGTCTGCAGTAAGCAATTGCTGGAGCCAGGCATTTTGTGAATACTCTGGGAGCAGTGGCTAAGCCAAAGGGAAGTGCAGAGAACTGATAAAGCATAGATCCTGCCCTGAAGCGTAGATATTTTCTGCATGAGTCCCTTATAGGGATGTTCAGATAGGCTTCTTTTAAGTCTAGGGTAGCTAACCAGGCGTCATTGGCCAGCATAGGAAGAAGCTGCTGCAGGGTGAGCATTTTGAATTTTGGTATCACCAGGAAGGTGTTTAGAATGGAGAGATCTAGGATTGGGCGCCAAGTGCCCTCTTTTCTGGGTACCAGGAAAAGTCTGGAATAGAACCCTTGACCTATCTGTTCCACAGGAACAGGTTGAATTGCCCTTAAAGAGAGCAGGGACTGAAGTTTTGTGCCTCTGCCCACTGGTTTGGAGGAAGGTCTGGAAACCCTTTTGGGGTTGGCAGTGAGTGGAAGTAAAATTTGTACCCATGGGATACAATGTTGAAGACCCATCAGTCCTTGGTGATGGAAGTCCAGTTTTTTGCATAATGGGCAAGTTTTCCTCCTAGGGGCACAAGCAGTTGGGCAGAGGTGGGGGTGGAGTTGAGAAGTCATTGGGAATTCTTCCTGTAAGGGGTTGGCTTAGCACTCCTGTTTTAGAAGTGGAGGCACTCCATTGCTTAGATCTCTGCATACCTGAGACTGTAGTCTGGGGGTCTATTTCCCCTGGGTCTAGTTTGAGATGGCCTTGAGGGGGCTGGAATGGACCAATGTTTCGAGGGGCAATGCCTACTGAATCTAGGAGGCTGTACTTGCAAGAAATCTTTGACTGTCTGCATAGATTTAGCTTTTTCTTCCATCTTTTTAAGAACCTCTTCTGCTTTGGTGCCAAACAGATTGTCCTTATTCAAAGGAGCGTCTAGTAATTTTGATTTGACATGATATGGCAAGGTCTGCTCCTTAAGCCAAGCATGCCTTCTCAGTACAGAACCAGTGACTGCTGCCCTGCACGATGCTTCTAGGGCATCAAAGCCACACTGCAATGTATGCTTGCTGACTTGGCCTGCAGAATGCATAAGCTCTTGTAATACTTTATTTTCTGCACAGTCCGTAAAGGTAGTTATTTTTTGCTTAACACATTCCATAATATGTTGTCGGTACTTCAGCATGTGAAACTGGCAATTCAAAGCCCTAATGGCGAGAGTTGCAGATGTGTAAACTTTCTTACCCCATCTGTCTAAAGCTCTGGAATCCCTGTCCGAAGGAGTGGGATTCTTAGCTGTAGTTGCTTTGATACCTTTAGGCCCCTGGGAGATGACTTCTGCGTCAGCAGTAGGAGTTTTGAAAAGGAATTTGTGAGAGTCAGGAACTCGGTAGTAGCTGTCTGGTTTCCTAGGAGCAGGGGGTAAGGTATCAGGAGTTAAACTGGATTCCATAAAGACATCATCCACAACCTCCAGGACTGGGAGTATTGCTAAAGGCCTATGTGGTGGCAAGTGTAGAAATTCTCTGAATTTCTTTTTGGACTGAGGATAGTCTTGGCATTCCCAATGGAAATGCTCTCAAAATATGTAAGATTTCACCAAATGAAAAATCCTCTGGAGGAGAAAAAGAGGGAATAGATTCCTCTGCATCTGAATCCTCATAAGCAGATAAAGGCATGTCTTCATAATCAGATACCTCAGAGTCGTTGGACTATTGGTCTGTTAAAGCTGCTGGGGACAGGTCTCTTTTTCTCTTAGCAGGGGAAGGCTGACTTCCCCTATTCAACATAATAAGGTCTTCTGTCATTTTAAGCATTTGATGTTGTGGCAAGGAAGCAGGTCCCTGAGTTTGGGTCTTCAGTTTTTAGGTGTAGCAGGTACTCTTGGCCTTAGAAACTCGGTAGTTTTAGACAGAACTGAAGACGCAAAAGAAGTAATCGATTTGTGTCGAATATCAGTAGTGCAAAGAATTTCCTCAGAAGCCGGTGCCTGCTCAGCAGCTCTGGACCCATCCAAGGTAGAGACATCCACAGGTTCCATCGAAGAAGAGTTTCACGGGTCTCGGTAGAGGCCTGTGAATCCACTGAAGCGGGCATCAGGGGCTGCGAAAGCACCTCACTGAGTACCAGCAAATTGGCGGCTAGCTTATCGGAAACGTTGTCGGCAGTTTTGGGCCTGTGCGGCCTGTCTCTGTCTTTAGCCTTACTTTTTTTGGTAAATTGGTAGTCGGACGGCTTACTGAAGCCATTTCGGAATACGGAGATCGAGAACGGAAGTATTTAGTGACAATAAGGGCCCGATGATGAATAGTTCGGGTCTTGAACAAGGCACAAAACCGACAGCGAGGGACATCGTGGTCTGGGCCTAAACAGGTGACGCAGTAAGAATGAAAATCTCAGTGTGGTATTTGCTTTCCACAGGCAAGACAATTGTTAACTTTTTCTGACATCGGTTAGAGCAAGAAAAAAGGATAATTAATTTCGATAACGAAAACTCAAGTAGCAGCCGACCAGCACTCGTGTAAACTGCTTCTGCTTTGGGCTCCTCAGCAAGAAAGACTGATGTGACAGCTTCGGCTGCCTGTTTTTATACCCCTGACAACCTGACATCACACCTGGAGTGACAGCAACCAACGCAGAAATACTAAGTCTCTGGTATTCGGGCCAACTGAGGGCTACCTGCAGGCAGATAACCCAAGTGTGATGACTGCAACAGTGAAACACAAAGAACATCTCCCTGCCTTAGAGGTGGAAGTGGTCCATTGTTTGCTTCTCTGTTGGCCCTGAGATAGGAGCCTGGATGGTCTGTCCTTGCGGGGCTTACCTTGGCCCTGTCTGCTAGGTGCAGGGAAGGCCCAGTGCTTAAAGGGAAAATTCCTGCTGAATCTGGTAGGTTGAACTTGAAAGAAATCTTTTACTGTTTGCATAGATTTTTGCTTTCTCTTCCATCTTTATAAGCACCTCTTCTGCTTTTTCCCCAAACAAACGCTCTTTGTCTAAGGGGTGCATCAATAGGTTTAGACTTGACATGATCAGGGAGAGGTTGTTCCTTCAGCCATGCAGGTCTCCTAATAGCAGATCCTGTCACTGCTGCCCTGCTAGAGGTTTCTAGGGCATCATATCCACATTGTAATGAGAGTTTAGCCACTTGACAAGCAGAGTGCAGTAAATCTGCTAACTCTTTTGAATTAGCACAGTCAGGAAAGGTAGCAATCTTCTGTTTTAATTGTTCCAAAGTGTGTTGTGGATATCTTAACATATGGAACTGACAACTGAGTGCTCTGGCAGCTAAGGTTGCAGAGATGTATACTTTTTTACCCCATTTGTCTAGAGCTCTGGATTCCTTATCAGAAGGAAGAGGATTCTTGGCAGAACTAGTCATAGCTCCTTTAGGTCCCTATGTAATGACCTCTGGGTCTGCAGCAGGATTTCTGTACTGGTATTTCTGAGAATCCGGTACTCAGAAGTACCTGTCAGGTACTCTGTGAGCAGGAGGGAGGGCATCAGAGGCTAAGCTGGATTCATGAAAAACATCATCCACCACTTCTAAAATAAAGAAAATAGACCTTGGGTGTCGTCCACAGCTTCAGGCTTCAGACTGTTAAAACACAATTTATTAATCGCTTAAAAAGTGAAGCTGACAGGATGTAAACTTCACTAGAATATGGTGAACTGAAAAAAGTTAAGTATCCAAGCAGTTGTCATCCACAGCTTCAAACTTCAGGCTGTTAAAACTAAATTTATTGAAAACTTAAAAAGTGAAGCTGACAAAATGCAAGCTTCACTGAGATGTTGAAATAATTAGCCTAGTAATTAGCATCCACAACTTCAGGCTTCAAGTTGTTAAAGCACAGTTAATAGATGCTTTGTAAGCAAAGCTGACAAAAACATATACTTCACTGGAGTGTAAAAAGCTGATGAAATTGTCCAAACGATAAGCGCTTTCAGCAGATGCTTTCTTCAGATCGTATAAAAGTGTGGTTAGCTCTTCCTGTTTATAAAGGAAACACAATCAAGAGCTGGTAGCTAATTGTCTTTGGTGTTCTTAAAGGCACAGGACAAAAATAAATGTTCAAAGTGGAGATTTGTCTCCTATAATGTAGTTCAATGCTAAAAATGCTAGAATCGTGTACTTCTAAAATAGGGGGGATGGCCAGGTGTCTGTGCTGGGGCAGGTCCCGAAACTCTAAGTCTTTTCTTAGATTGTGGGAAGTTCTGAGATTCCCATTGCAAATGTTCCCTGAGGGAGTGAAGGGTTTCCCCAAAGGAAAGGCCCTCTGGAGGGGAGGCAGAGGGGACAGATTCCTCTGCATCTGACTCCTCATAAGCAGTTAAGGGATGCTGTTCCTCTTCAAAAACTGAAAGTCAGATTCCCCAGAATCCTGTTCAGTCATAATTTCTGGAGAAGGGTGCCTTTTCCTTATAGAAGAAGTGGCCTGACTACCCCGGATAAGGGAGATGAGATCCTCCACCTTTTTAAGCATTTGTGCTTGGGGTGGTGGAGCAGTAGCAAAATCAAAAGTCAAAAAAGTCAAAAATAACTTTGTCATTCAACCACACACACTAGTGCATAGCTGAATGAAATTTCGTTCCTCCTGGCTCAACAAAATCACAAAAACATTAACAGAAACATAGCAACACAAACATCAATGCACATAATACATCAGCAATGAGCCACTGAAGGCACAGAGGCTTCACCTCCCACAACAGCAACTTCAATAACCAAGTCTCAGACCACCTGCAAGGACAGAAGCTTCAACCACCACATCACAAGCATCCGAATCCTCAGTCCATCTGAAGGCATACTTGTTACAAACCTCTGTATTCAAAACCTTAGTTAACTCCATACCTATGACCCCACAGTTCTCCCAATCACTGTCACCTGTAAACTCGAAATGACCACAATCCTCTCCTCAGTCTTCACCAACACCTGTCTCCATCATCCTCGTTACATAAAAAACAATTCGGACCTCACCAACCTTGGAAAAACAAAGTATGTCTAAAAAGTTTGCATCAGAGACAGGTTTTGGCCTATGCTTCCAAATTTACATCAGTCCAACTCACCACTGAAAGCCCAACTTTGAAGTTTCAATTAGAAACAAAAAAAAGCAGAAAAATTAACATCAGAACACCACGTATATCTCGACTAGACAAACAATGACTACGCAGGCAGGCAAGCAAACTTACAGATCAACAGTACAGGTAAGTACAAAGAAAAACAAACAAAAATATTAAATGCACAAACGGAGATGGAGAGGCCGCAGCCATTCAAGGCACCGCCATCTTAACTCTTCCTTTTTTCATCATAAGATGGTGGCTAGAAGCAGATTTCCTATGAGTGGCCTGGCTTCTAGGCCTGAGAGAATCCGTCGGTCCGAGAGAAATGGTAGTCGGATGCAAAGACATCATTTTTTGTCTAGAATCGGTAGTGCGAAAGGCCTCCTTGGAAGCTGGTGCCTGCGTTGCCGCTCCGGACTCAACCAAGGAAGAGACCGCCAAAGGCTGGGAAGACAAAGAAGATTTCTGCGGCAAAAGGGTCTCGGTAGAGGCCTGCGCAGATATTGAATCAGGCATCAGGGGCTGCGAAAGTGCCTCACTGAATTCTGGAGAACTGACGGCCTGCTTAGTGGTAGCGTCGTCGGAAGGCTTAGCCTTGTGTGGTCTGTCTCTATCTTTCTCTCTGTGTTTTTTCGGAATGTCCACAGATTGTTGGCTGATGGATGCCATATCAGAATGAGAGATGGAACATGAAAATAAATGTCTGCAAAAAGAGCTCTATGGCGAACAGTTCTCACATTAAAGAGGTCACAGAACCGGCAATGGGGGACGTCGTGGTCTGGGCCTAAACAAGTGACGCAGTAAGAATGGAACTCTCAGGATGGGATCTGCTTCCCACAGGCGAGACAATTGTTAACTTTTTCGGACATCGGTTAGTGCAAGAAAAAAGGATCCCCAATGGGGTACTTAGATTTAGACATTTTCAGCTGAAATTCAAATTCTGGTAGCGACTGACCAGCACTCGTACGCACTGCTTCTGCTACGGGCTCCAATGCAAGAAATACTGATGTAATGACATTAGCTACCTTGCTTTATAGTACTGACGACCTGACAACAGACTACAGGCAACGGGCCGGCCGAGGGCTACTACAGCAGGGATAACCCACAGGTGATGAGTACAACAGTGAAGAACATCTCCTTTTCTCCCCAACTCCTCTCTCTGTCTGCTAACCAGATTCTCATGTAATCAGGCAAAGTAATGACGGCTTGTTCCTTCACCAAAATGCCTGCAAGTCCCTCATAAGTGGTGTTCTAACACCTGCTCACCCATTTGTGAAAGTAAGTACTTACATCAGCAATATAATCACGTACACTTTCATCTGCCTTGCATCTGTGTTCATGAAACTTTTTTCTATAAGCTTCAGGTGTTAGTTTAAAAAAATCTAGAAAACAGTTCTTAACTTTTTGATAATTCAAAAAATCTACATCAGACAGTTTTGACATGGTCTGAACACCTTTACCATGGAGTAAGGGAGTCAGGAGCCAAAACAGAGCTCACGGTCAGCATCATACTGTCTACATACCCTCTCAAATATATGAATAAAACTATCAAAGTCATCCACAGCCCTGTATTAAGGAAAAAGTTTACTGACCTTCACAATTTCTGGGGTCCAGTTATTCCCTTCCCCATTGCCTCTATGACACTCTCGAAAGGTAAGAAGCTCCACTTCATGCCGGTGCTCTCTCTCTCATTTTCCTTGGCTTCTACACATCTTTCTCTCTAACTCCAGATGTTTGGCCTCCAGTCAATGGACTTCCAGGTGCAGTCTCTCTTCAGTTTCCAGTTGATTGGCTTCAAGTCCCAGTCACCGTAACTCTAGACAAATTCTCAGGTCCTCCACAGAAAATGTGGACTGCCCCATCCCTACAGGCTGCACATACCCAATACCAAACTGGATAGCCTCTGAATGGCTGGGCTGAGCTGAAGTTGCAACTAAGGCTGAAAGCATTGCTTTCTTAGTCAGGTTGGCATGCACCAGTCATCTAGACTTTTAGTTTCACACTCCCTGACCAACTGGCTCTTTGTCAGCTTACTATAGTCTTCTACTAACATCCTTGCCTGCTGGAGCTGACTGACTAACTAAACAATAAACAATACTGTGGTGAACTGAGATTCTGCATGTTTACTTTGTTACTGCCAAGAGTGCACACCTTAATGGCAACTACCCACAGGTTACTGAAATCCAATTAAAAATCCCACACTGCTGGTATCAATTAATGTAACATCCAGATAATACCCCACTGAACTGCCACCAAATAATGTGACATCTCCTACTATCCTGGGTCAGAAACTAAGGAGCTTCAATCCTCACTGCTGACTCCAATCTGAGAGTGCCACTTAAACAGGAGTAATATTTTACAATTTTGCCCTAAGAGCACAACAGGAACACACTATATATAGCCTGGGACTGGACTGTATACTTCTGTCCATCCCTACTTTAACTCTTTATTGTACACCTCAGAGCAGTGTGTCCCAGTTTAAGACCTCTGATACACTCACACATAAATACATTAAATCTCACACATCCAAACACTTCTGGAAAAACCTGAGACAGATTTCCAGCTGTGTCCCTTCCCCAAAATAATACTGTAAGGCTTCCATCAATCAGAGTGTCTTCATGCCCTTGTAAAGGGGTGCCAATTATTTTTATTTTATTTTTTTTATTTATTTATTTAACATTTGTTGACCGGGAAAGTCCGACTAGGTTCCACAGATCCTGTTTTCAGCGGAGGCCCGGGGAGAAATGCTCCAGAAGCATGTCTTTAGAAAATTAAACATTAAAACAAATAGTAGCAAATGACCTAAGTAGCCAGGCTTTCGTTGTAGCCCTGGCAATTATCAAAGCAAGTATAAGCACTCTCAAGCCACTAAAGAAAAACAGTGATTGACCAGCCACAATGTAAGTTAATAAAAATATTTAATACTGAGCAAAATTTTTAAAAATATAAAACAGTAATTTTAAATAACAAACAGAGATCAAACACCAGGAAAATTAAATTAATACTGTGGGATAGAAAAGCCAACATTCAGAAAAACTCTAAATGATCTAACGGATTAATTATAATTTCCCTATCTGACTAAAGAACACTGCCGCTGATCTAAACTAAATTAGAGCAGAGCAAAGGCAAGCTTGCAGTTCTTGGTGAGTCCTTTTTGGTATCCACTGCACAGTACATATGTGATAATTGACAACTGTAACTGAGTGCTAACAACTGACAACTGTTCCAGTTCTAATTTTCATTTCATATTTTGAAAATCAACCAACAGTCGTTTTCTAAAAGTTCCTTCCCATCTTTCAGCTTCTGACAGTAACACATAGCAACTGTCAACATTCAGATGACATCATCTCCTGTTCAGTTGAATCTGAGACAGTTTGCCTTTAGAATCTCTCTTCACAAACATGCATAGTCAGAAATGTAAAAGGATACTGCTGAAGTCTTTAAAACATTCTGTACAAACACATTAAAAATCAACATATAAGAACCAATTTACAATATCATAGCTAGTCATGCTGGCATATAATACACAGGTTAATCTGAAATGATGTACAAAAACTCAGCCAGACACGCTAGCACAGATAACAATGTCTAATTTCTTCACATTATTATTATAGATCATCAAGTTACAGGTGATAATATATCTATTTTAACATATGCATGCTGATATACAGTTTCAAGTTCCAACCTTTTCATTTCTGACAATACACAAATATAAACGTATGGCTCTGTATGACTCTGAGTTTGTCCTAATTTGCTTTCCCTTAAAGACAGGTTTAACAAATGCATGTCTCCAACCATAAGAAATCTCTCCATATTTACATGACCTAGTACATAACAGTATGCCGAACTGTTCTCAGGTCATTATTACTAATTTCATCTCATCCCTGTGGTTTGTTTGGTTCCAGTTTGCACAGTTCTTTTTCAATATAAACTAATTTGATTTCCATATCTGAGGTTACCTGGATGTCACTAGGACAATTTATCACTCTCCCCCTTTTGGAGTCAAACTGCTTTGCATAAGCTTTCGTAAATTTATCTACAATCTGTTGTGTCTGAGAATAGACTTTAGAATCTACATTCAGTTTATCAATTTGTACGTCTTTACTCCTACTACTGACCACAAAGAAATGTCTCTGCTATGGTTCCCAAAGACATCACAGAAAGTACAGTTTTGTACCTACCATAAATGTAGATGTTCGAGTGTTCACCCTGCTGCAGTCATTACACTTGGGTTATCCTGTCGTCAGGCGGTCCTGCAGTTGGCCGGACTTCCAAAGTCTTGGTCCGACGTCGGTTGCAGTCACCTCATCCCTGATGTCAGCACGCCAGGGGTACATATATCGCAACCGACACCATTTTCTTCAGTTTTTCTTGCCCCAGATGTCAGGTGCCCTCAAGAAGGTGATCCAAATCAGTACCAAATGGTGTGAACACTGTACCAATACAAAATCCCTTCAGCTATAAGCAAATACATCAGTAAGGCATAGCAGAGGATTAGCCAGTAGATCAGAGGGGTTGGAGGGAGGGTAACCTGGACTGCAGCAGGGTGAACACTCGAACATCTACATTTATGGTAGGTACAAAACTGTACTATGTTCATCGTGTTATCCTGCTGCAGTCATTACACTTGGGTTGAGTCCCAAAGCTAAGGTAGGGTAGAGACATCATAGAGGGTTAGTGGAGGCAATGAGGCCCTGCAAAACTGCAGTGGCGAAGCCTGCCCTGGACTTAGAATAAAGAGGTAAGTGATATTGTTTGGTGAAGGTGTGCACTGAACTCCAAGTTGCAGCTTCTAAGATTTCCTTGGTAGGAACCCCCCTGAGAAAGGCTGTAGAGGTAGCTGTTGCCCTGGTAGAGTGGGATCTAATGGTAGGAGGAACTGGTTTCCCATGATGGGTGTAACAGAATCGGATGCAATGGCCTATCCATTTAGAAATGGTTTGCTTGAATATGGCCTTCCCTTGAGAGGCTGTAGCATAGGAAACAAAGAGCTGGTCAGTTTTTCTGAAAGCCTTAGTTTTGTCCAAGTAGTAACGAAGCTGCCTGTGAATGTCCAAGGAATGCAGGAGTCTCTCACCTTTGTTCTGTGGATTGGGGTAGAAAGTGGGTAGGTGGATGGTTTGATTTAGAGCTACACTGGAAACTACCTTAGGCATGAAGGAAAGATTAGTTCGTAGAGAAACTCTGTCTTGATGAAAAATGAGGAAAGGTTCCACTGCCATAAGTGCCTGCAATTCTGAAACTCTCCTAGCAGAAGTTATTGTCAGGAGCAGGGCAGTCTTCCAAGATAGGAACTGAAGGTCTGCAGAAAAAGCTGTTTCAAAGGGAAGTAACGTTAGTTTTTCCAGAACAAATTTGAGGTCCCATGTTGGTGTAGGAGCTCTTCTAGGTGGTCTAATGTTTTTTGCCCCTCTGAGGAACTGCCTTAGGACAGGATTTGAAAATAACAGTGGATTTGTGTCGTAGTGATCTGAAATAGCTGAAGCATGGATTTTAATTGAAGAGAAGGAAAGTCCTTTATGCAACATCTCAGCTAAATACTGCAGAATGTGAGGATGAGTTGTGTCTTGGCCTTTAGCTTGGTTCCAAGCAGAAAACCTTTTCCATTTGTCCGAGTAAGCCTTCCTGGTGCTTGGCCTCCTGGCTTCTAGAATAACATCCAGCACTGCTTGTGAAAGAGGGGCTGGTTGGATGCTTAATTGATTTGCCATGCAGCCAGGTTTAAGGTTTTGATCTGGCTGTGTAGATTCTGCTTGTCTTGCTGCGTGAGCAAATGAGGTATTTGAGGCAATATCCATGGTGGGCTGTGAGCCATATTCTTCAATAGCGGGTACCAGTGCTGGCGTGGCCAGTCTGGGGCTATGAGAATCATTCGAGGTTTCTCCTTTTTTACCTTTAAAAGAACCTTTGTGAGAAGAGGTAATGGAGGAAAGGCATATGCTGTCAGGTTTTTCCAACTGAAGGAGACAGCGTCCACTTTCCAAGCTTGATGGTGAAATGTCCTTGTACAAAATTTTGTCAGCTGGTAGTTTTGAGGACTGGCAAACAGGTCTATATTTGGTAGGCCCCACCTTTGAGTTATCATTGTAAATATTTGTGGGTCTAGCTTCCACTTGTGGGGATCTTTGATGTTTCTGCTTAGGTCGTCTGCCAATGTGTTTTTCTGTCCTGGCAGGAATTGAGCTTGTAACTGGACTTGGTAGGCCAGAGCTGTGTTCCATAAGATTATTGCTTGCCTGCAAAGAGGGTAGGAATGTGTGCCCCCTTGTTTGTTTATGTACCACATTACTGTGGTGTTGTCCGTCTTTATTGCAAGTTGTCCAGGCTGTAGTAGATCCTTGAAGGCTGTCAGAGCTTTCTGTACAGCTAGCATCTCTTTTTGGTTTATGTGCAGTTTTCTTTGTTCTGCAGTCCATAGGCCTTGAATGCATTGCCCTGCCATGTGTGCCCCCAGGCATAGTCTGAAGCATCTGTTGTGATAGTTTGCCTGGGTGGGGGCAAGGTGAAAGGCTGACCCTTGTTGAGATGACATGCCTGTGCCCACCATAGAAATTCCTGTTGAAGGCAGGGAATGAGAGATATCACTGTGTCCAAGCTGTGGCTGTGTTGAGACCATACGCTTTTTAGGTACCACTGTAATTTTCTCATATGCAGTTTTGCAAATGGTATTATCAGAATGCAAGATGCCATGAAGCCCAAAGCCTGCAGAATTTTTCTTGCAGTTAATTGGGTCTTTGTTGCCATTGTTTTGAAATATTGAGTCAGTAGTAATTGCTTGTCTGGTGTAAGATAAGCCTTCTGGGCCGTTGTGTCCAAGCTGCCACCCAGGAATGTCATTTTTTGTGACGGTACTGGTTTTGACTTCTTTTCGTTTACTGTGTACCCCAGACAATTCAGTAGTTGCTTCACAAAAGCCAGATGTTGTACGAGAATGTCTTTTCTTTCTGCTTGAATGAGGCAGTCGTCCAGGTATGGATATATTTGAATTCCTCTTTGTCTGCAGTATGCAATTACTGGTGCCAGGCATTTTGTGAATACTCTGGGTGCAGTAGATAAGCCAAAGGGCAGTGCAGAGAATTGATAATGAGTTGTACCTGCAATGAAACGGAGGTATCTTCTGGAACTTTGTCTGATAAGGACATGCAGGTATGCCTCCTTGAGGTCCAACGTTACCAGCCATGCTTCCTTGCCCAACATGGGAAGTAGCTGCTGTAGTGTTAGCATCTTGAATTTGGGAACTTGTAAGTAAGTGTTTAGAATTGAAAGGTCCAGAATTGATCTCCAAGCATTTTCCTTTCTGGGTACTAGGAAGAGTCTTGAGTAAAATCCCTGGCCTTGCTCTTGAGTTGGTACCCTTTGAATGGCTCTCATGGCCATGAGAGCTGTAATTTGTTTTTGAGCCTCTGCCCTTTGATTTTGTGGCAGGTTTGGCATTCCTCTTTTTATTGGCAAGGTGTGAAAGTGGAATCTGTATCCTCGTAAAATTATGTCTAGTACCCATTTGTCCTTTGAGACCATGTGCCAGATGTCTGCAAATAGTGCTAGCTTTCCCCCCAGGGGGGCTGACAAAAGAGTTTTGTTTGGCCAGCTGAGGTGCAAGTCATTGAGTTTGTCTTTTGGTGGGTTGAGACCTGTCTTCTCCTCCCTTCTGGGTTGGAGTGCCCCATTGGCGAGGTTTATACTGAGCTTGTGGTTGTCCTCTGCCCCTTGGGTGCCTGTATTTTCCACTCTGAGGCCTGTCAGTGGCTGGAAAGGACCAATTTTTTGTTGGCCAGTTTCTGCTGAAGCGAGAGGGTTGTACTTGTAGGAAATCTTTGACTGTCTGCATTGATTTTGCCTTATCTTCCATTCTCTTTAAAACTTCTTCTGCTTTAACACCAAAAAAAACCATCCTGCTGTAAGGGAGCATCTAGTAGTTTTGCTTTAACATGATCAGGCAGACGTTGTTCCTTTAACCAGGCATGCCTACGTATAACTGATCCAGTGACAGCTGCTCTGCAGGAGGCCTCTAAAGAATCAAACCCACACTGCAAGGTATGCTTCCCTACCTGCTCGGTGGCGTGCAACAAATCCTGTACTTCTTTCAATTCAGATTGTTGAGGGAGGGTGGCTATCTTTTGTTTTAACTGAGAGATCAGAAATTGCTGATATTTAAGCATATGAAATTGACAGTTTAGAGCTCTCATAGCTAAAGTGGCTGAGGTGTAAACCTTTTCCCCCATCTGTCTAGTGCTCTTGAATCCCTTTCAGAAGGTACTGGATTTTTTGCCATGGAAGCCTTAGCCCCCTTAGGACCCTGGGAGATAGTCTCTGGGTCCGCTACTGGGCTTTTGTAAAGAAATTTGTGGGAATCAGGTACTCTGTAGTATCTGTCAGGCTTGGCCGGAGCAGGAGGCAGAGAGTCAGGGTTGAAACTGGATTCTAAATAGACATCATCCATAATGTCCAAAACAGGAGGGATGGCTAGAGGTCTGTGTTGGGGGAGTAAAAGAAACTCTCTGAGCCTTTTCTTGGAATCAGAGTAATCCTGACCTTCCCAGTGAAAATGTTCCCTCATAGTGTGTAAAGTTTCCCCAAAAGAGTAATCTTCTGGAGGGGAAGCTGAGGGAATAGAGTCCTCAGCATCAGAATCTTCATAAGGAGAGAAAGAATAGTCTTGGTCCTCAGAGGAATCCGAAGAAATAGACAATTGATCAGAGGAAGCAGATTCTTCCTCTAGATTAGGCCTTTTGTCAGGTGGAGGCTGAAAACCCCTGATAAGAGAAATCAAGTCTTCAGCCATCTTGAGCATCTGTTTCTTAGGCATAGGGCCTTGTACAGGAGACTGAAGTGAAGCCTTTTTCAGTTTGGAAGGAGTCTTCGACTTGGAAAACGTTTTGACTGTAAGAGTCATTGGTCTGAAAACGCCTTCAGAAACCGATGGCATTTCAGAAGCACCGACATCCTTGGAAGGTAAATCGTCGGTAGGGCCTGAAGTAAAAGGCTGCGTCGGCCTAGTACATTCCGTCAAAATATCTGTAGCGGTCTCGGTTTCTTGAACTGCGGTAGTCAGAGGCTGCATCGGAGCCTCACTGATAACTGGAGACTGGATCAACCGAGGCCTCGGAATCAGGCTTAGGCCTGGACTGTCGATCCTTATCCCTGCGCTTTTTGTGCACGCCGGTAGTCAGAAGCTCCGACGGCATGTTATAATTAAATTTTCTGCCAAAAAAGTGTTGTGCGAAACCAAATCGTCTTTTAATAGTATGTTTATTAAATCTAGCACAAAAACGACAAGAAGTGACATCGTGGTCAGGGCCTAGGCAAGGTATGCAATAAGAATGAAAATCCTTATGAGGTATTTGCTTCCCACAAGAAATACAATTGTTAACTTTTTCTGACATCTGTCTGAGGCAAGAAAAGTTTCCCCAACGGGGTACTTAGCTTTATAGAAGACTTTGGTCTGAAATTCGAATTCGAAAATCTCAGGAGTCGGCTGATCGGCACTTGCAAACTGCTTCTGCTTCGGGCACCGCGCGGCAAGAAAGACTGAAGAAAATGGCGTCGGTTGCGATATATGTACCCCTGGAGCACTGACGTCAGGGATGAGGTGACTGTAACCGACGTCGGACCAAGACTTTGGAAATCCGGCCAACTGCGGGACCGCCTGACGACAGGATAACCCAAGTGTAATGACTGCAGCAAGGTAACACGATGAACATCACTGAGGGAAACGTAAATGAAAATTCTGTTACAGTCATTAAGCACTTTCGTATAAGACTTCTTCAAAAAACAGATACACTTCTAAAACCAGTGCATATATATATATATATATATATATATATATATATATATATATATATATATATATATATATATATATATATATATATATATCTATACAAAATTCAAAGTAATGATTTAAAGCATACTTCCTGTTACGTTCCATCTAAAAAAACAAAGTGACAGACCACTGTTTTCTACTGTACTGGATACAATTTATCACAAGTAAGTTAATAAATACAGTTTGGGAATCCTACCTTATACAAAATAGTCAAGAAATGTATAAAAAATGTTATAAAAATATAACCTTAAATATATTTTGTAGAAAAATCCATTCTCCTAAAAACCTACATAATAAGAACCCTATTACAAAACTAAAAACAAAGTAAATCACATCATCATCTCTTGAGTCACTCTTACAGCTTTGCTGCTCTCATTTTCAGAACTGGAGCTAGACAGATCTGGTCATTCAGACCTGGTGGAACATTGGCATTAAGTCGCAACTGCCAAACCACTTTCCGATATTCCAATAATGTCTCCCATTCCCCCCACGGGGGTTAGAATCTACTTTTTCTAATACCCAAAATAAAAATCTACACTGAGCACACCTAAGTAACTGTCTGTAAAGGGCATTGGTTTCAGTCTTTTTCCTACCTCAAACATATAGTTGTATACTCTATTTTTGAGGGGACATTCAGTCTTCCCCACATAACAGAAGCACACTGAGCAAAAAGCTAAATACACCACCCTCTTGGTGGAACAACTGAAATATCTGTTCTCCCTGAAATCTTCCCATATACTGGGAAGAAATAGTTCTCTACAATGTGCCATGTGTGTGCACTGGTGGCATATACCACATTTGTATGTGGCTTTTAGAGCATGGTTGTTGGTGAATACTTTCTCTTTGGTCCCTTTTTTATGACAAGATTTCTAAGATCTCTTTTATAGGTGTATAGAGGCACGTTGGAAAAAAAAACTGGTAAACCAGCAGGCATTTTATAAAACAGGTCACAATATTTAGTGAACATTTTCTGAATATTGAGTGTGTTGTTGTATTTCAAGGTGAGGGACCTATTATAATTGATTTCAGCCTTCACCCCAACTGCCTCATCCTTGGACCCACTGCACTCTAGATGGTCCAATGTATCCAACTTATTACAACCCAAAAGAGAAAAATATTATACACCACCGTTTTAACACTTCACTCTTGAGGTCTTTGATTAAAGGTCCAGGGTATTCCCATTCTAGGAAAAGTTCTTCAATTATTAATGCTCCTGTCATTAACAACCATCAGAAATGTATCAAATGTTGCTATTTGTAAAATTTTAAATTTGAGTCCAGGCAAAGATCCTGTCTTGAGTTTGTCAAACGTTACAATAAAAAAACTTCTCTAGGAAATAAAAGGAACATGTTTTAAACAGCTTCTATGTAGAATACTGCATCTTTCCCAAAAAAAGATTGATAGGGAGAAAGATTTTAAAACTAGCTTCTGAGAAGGGTCTTTCATGGCATCAGAAGTGTCCTGGAATACAAGACTTTCAAAAACTTGACACTGATGAAACATCTGCTAGAGCAAGCAGAGCAGAAAAACCAGAGAAAAAAATGCTGTCTAGTTTGGAAGACTGGGAGGAACTCACCTAAACAGAGTTTGTTTTTTTTCTAATCCAGTGCCAAATGTTCTCCACTTGAATCACTTGTAATTCCTGTGAGTCTGTGACAATCAACTATCAAAGAGGAATGGACAGAGACATTTGCTGGGACAATTATTTAAGAAATAAAAGCCAGGTGAAAGGCTGAAAAAAAGGCATGCAAGCTTAGCTATCCCAAAAGTTTAACTTTAAAGGTTTAACTGAAAGGTTTCAGATTGTTCTTGTTCCTATCCTAACATCTCTAGCTGTTCTTAGGCATGTGAGAAAATTATATATCATACCCAAGAATACCTAGTCAAATGAAAAAGAAGGGGTGCTATCACAATTTTACAAAACCTTTAGTCACTAGAGACATGTCAGAAAGCTATTTCCAAACTTTACCCCTCTAAATCCAAAGGGTAATGCTTGGAAGGTAACAGAAGCCTATTACCAATCTATTTCTGTTTGCAGAGTGTGAATCAGGGTTGAAACAGACAGTCTAATAACTGGCACTGGAGGAGGAAAACTTGCAGAATGAACCAAATCTGCTTATAATACATTAGGAGAAATATTCTGAGAGTAGTGTGAAAGTACAGTTTTGTACCTACCATAAATGTAGATGTCTGAACAGGATAGCATCTGCAGTCCTAACAAATGGGTTGTCCTGTCATCAGGCAGCCCTTCGGTCGGCCGGATTCCAAAGTCTGGGTCTGGCCTCGGCTGGTGTCGCACTTCACCCGACGTCATCTCTGCTGGTCTTCGGGTATAAAGGCATCAGCCGACGCCATTTTCCTCAGTGTTTCTTGCCCCAGATGCCAGTTGCCCTCTTGGAAAACTAAATTTTGGGTAAATGCCAATGTTTCCAAAAAAAGGTAGGCAAACACAAAATATAAGCATGTATGTACATATATACAAACAAATACACCATAAGAGATCCCCCAGCTAGCTATTAGGAGGGTAAATACCCTAGGAATACCACAGAGGGAAGGAGGGTGGGTAATCCTGACTGCAGATGCTATCCTGTTCGGACATCTACATTTATGGTAGGTACAAAACTGTACTATGTCCTTCAAGGATGCATCTGCAGTCCTAACAAATGGGTAGAATACCATAGCCAAACTAGGGAGGAGGAAGAAGAATTATGGTGTAGTTAGGATCCCTTGCAATACAGCAGTGGCAAACCCTGCTCGGGATCTAGAGTATAGAGGTAAGTTATAATGCTTGGCAAATGTATGCACGGAGGTCCAAGTAGCCGCCTCAATAATGTCTTTGGTAGCCACTCCTCGTAAGAAAGCTGTGGTAGTGGCTGTAGCCCTTGTAGAGTGAGGTCTTATGTTCTGTGGAATTGGCTTTCCATGGTAGGAGTAACAGAATCTTATGCAATTTCCTATCCACTTGGAGATTGTCTGTTTGGAAATTGCTTTTCCTTCCCTTCCTGTTGCATAGGCTACTAGAAGCTGGTCAGTTTTTCTATTGCCCTTGGTTCTGTCCAGGTAGTAGCGCAACTGTCTATGTACATCCAAGGTATGCAGCAGTCTTTCCCCTCTGTTCTGTGGATTGGGAAAGAAGGTAGGTAGGTGGATTGCCTGGTTTAGAGACACTCTGGATACCACCTTAGGCATAAATGTAGGATTAGTTCTCATGGATACTCTATCTTGATGGAAGATTGGGAAGGGTTGTACTGCCATTAAGGCCTGTAGTTCCGAAACCCTTCTTGCTGAAGTAATTGCCAGTAGGAAAGCAGTTTTCCAGGACAGGTGTTGAAGATCTGCTGTTGCTGCTGGTTCGAATGGAGGGAGTGTCAATTTTTCTAGCACAAAGTTCAAGTCCCATGCTGGTAATGGTGGTTTCCTAGGAGGTTTTACATTCTTGATTCCTCTGAGGAACTGCCTGAGTAGAGGATGTGAGAAGACAGGGGGATCAAAGCTGTATTCTGCAGAAATAGCTGATGCATGTATCTTGATGGAGGAATAGGACAGGCCTGTATGGAGAAGCTCTGCCAAATACTCCAGGATGTTGGCAATATCTATCTTTGACACATCTTTTCCTCTTTCAGTGCTCCAAATGACAAACCTTTTCCATTTCCCTGCATAGTTCCTTCTTGTAGAAGGTCTGCGGCCTCCAGGATAATGTCTTTAACCCTTTGGGATAAATCTGGGTTAGTTGCTGTTATGTAATGTTCCAGGCAGTTAGTTGCAGAGTTTTTAGATTTGGATGCATGATGTTGTAGTCGTTCTGAGTTAACATCAAAGGCATCAGGGGTAGTGTCCACGTTCTCCCCGAGACATGCTCCTCAGCAATGGATACCAGTGTTGTCTTGGCCAATTTGGAGCTATCAGAATTATGCTTGACGCTCCTCTTTGATTTTCAGTAGTACCTTGTGCATCAAAGGAAGAGGTGGAAATGCATATGCTGTCAGGCCTTTCCAACTGAAGGATAGAGAGTCCACCTTCCATGCAAGTGGGTGGTATGTCCTTGTGCAGAATTTCTTGAGCTGGTGATTGAGTGGGGATGCGAATAGGTCTATTTGTGGCATTCCCCATTTCTGTGTGATGGCCTTGAAGATGTCCGGGTGTAGCATCCATTCGTGAGCATCCGAGGTAGTTCTGCTTAACATGTCTGCTAGGATGTTTTCTTTTCCCGGTACAAATATTGCCTGTAACTGAATGTTGTAGCTCAGAGCCATATTCCATAGGTCCAGAGTCATTCGGCATAGTGGGGTATGAATGAGTGCCTCCCTGTTTGTTGATGTACCACATGACTGTGGTGTTGTCTGTCCTTATCATCAAATGGCCTTCTTTGAGGAATGGTCTGAAATTCTGGATTGCTAGTTTTACTGCCAGCATTTCTTTTGATTTATGTGCAGGTGCAGATGATCTGGGGTCCATAATCCTTGTATGCATTTGTCCAGCATGTGGCCCCCCAACCTAGGTCTGAGGCGTCCGTTGTGATGGTTTGGCTTGCTTGAAATTTGTGGAAGGGCAAGCCTGGGTTTGACTGGCATGCTTGAGCCCACCATAGGAACTCTTGTTTCAGGCATGGGATTAGTGGTATTTCGGTTTCTAAGCTGTGCCTGTGTTGAGACCATAAATTCTTTAGGTACCACTGTAGTTTTCTCATATGCAGTCTGGCATGGGGACCAGGATTATGCATGATGCCATGAAGCCCAAGGCCTGCAGTACTTTCCTTGCTGTTAGTTTGTTCTGCTTTGTTAATGCCAAGAAGTAAAGAGGGAGTTGTTCTTGTTTTTCTGCAGTTAGGAATGCCATCTGTTTTACTGTGTCCAATTCTGCACCCAAGAATGTTTTGTTTGGGATGGTATTAGTCTTGACTTTTTAAATTGACTGTGTATCCCAGGGCTTGTAGTAAGCAAATGACTCTTTGTAAGTCTTTTGTCAGCTTGCTTTTGTTGTCCGCTTGTATCAGGCAGTCGTCCAGGTATGGATAAATTTGGATTCCCTGTAGCCTGCAATGAGCGATTACTGATGCCAGGCATTTTGTGAATACTCTGGGCAGTAGATAAGCCAAAGGGCAATGCTGAGAATTGATAATGCTCTGATCCTGCAAGAAATCTGAGGTATCTTCTGCAATTTGGTCGTATGGGGACGTGCAGGTATGCCTCCTTGAGATCTAGAGTTACCAGCCAACACTCCTTGCCCAGCATGGGAAGAAGTTGCTGTAGGGTCAGCATTTTGAATTTTGGAACAATGATGAATGTGTTTAAGGGACAGGTCGAGAATAGGTCTCCAACTTTTCTCTTTTCTTGGTACTAGGAAGAGTCTGGAGTAGAATCCTTTGCCCTGTTCTGTTGGTGGTACTCTTTCCACAGCTCTCATCTTTGTTAATTGAGCTATCAGTTTTAGAGCTTCTGTTTTCTGATTTGGAGGTAGGTTTGGCATTCCTCTTTTTACTGGTAAGGTGTGGAAATGAAACCTGTAGCCTTGGTCTATAGTCTGCAAAATCCACTTGTCTTTTGTGATATAGTGCCAATTTTTTGAAAATAAGGCTAACTTTCCGCCTAAGGGTGCTGCTATTTGTTCCCTGGTAGGCGGTGTCAGAGCCAAGTCACTGTGATTGTCCTGTTGCAGTGGTAGTGGTTGTGTCTGTGCCTCGCTGGTTATTGCCTTGCCACTGGCTTCCTCTGTAGGCACCTCCTCTGGATTGATTTCTGCCTCTGGAACGTCTATTCCTGCCTCTCTGAGATTTAGAGGAGTCTGGAAAGGACCAATTTTTGGAAGGCCAGTTCCTGCTAAACCTTGGGGCTGAACCTGTAAGAAATCTTTAACTGTTTGTACAGATTTTGCCTTCTCTTCCATTTTCTTCATTACTTGCTGGGCAGGAGAACCAAATAGACTGGCCTTATCCATAGGAGCATCTAACAGCTTTGCTTTAACATGATCCGCAAGACCTGTTCTTTCAACCATGCATGCCTTCTTATAACTGTGCCAGTCATGGCTGATCTAAATGAAGCCTCCAGTGCATCATAGCCACATTTTAAAGAATGGTTACTAACCTGCTGAATGTTATTCACCATTTCTAAAACATATTTCTTATCTAAGGAGTCATCAGAGGACAGTTTCTTAGTTAACTGATCAAGCATAAACTCTTGGTATTGGATCATATGAAACTGACAGTTCAAAGCTCTAGCTGAGAGAGTAGCAGAGGTGTAAACTTTTTTACCCCATCTCTCTAAGGACCTGGATTCCCTTTCAGAAGGGAGAGGGTTTTTGCTGAGGTCGGCTACTGCCTTAGGCCCCTGGGAGATAGTCTCAGGATCTGCAAGAGGGGCCTTGTATAGGTGGTGATGAGTGTCCGGTACCCTGTAAAACCTATCGGGTTTGGCAGGGGCTGGAGGTAAAGTATCAGGAGCAGTGCAAACATCATTAAATGCATCATCCACAACAGGCAGAACTGGGGTATAGCTAAGGGCCTATGTTGCGGTAAGTGTAGAAAGGTCCTAAGCCTTTTCTTGAATCTGAGAAATCTTGTCCCTGCCATTGGAATTGCTCTCTCATGGCATGTAAGGTTTCCCAAAGGAAAATTCCTCTGGTGGAGAGGCAGATGGAATAGATTCTTCAGCATCGGAATCTTCATAAGTAGAAAAAGGAGCCTCTGGATGGTCTGTAATGTCTGAATCATCAGAAGAATCATCTGAGGACACTGGCTCGGGGGCTCTGCTCTAGGTCTCTTTTTCTGGAGGCTGAGAGGCCCTGTCTGGGTGAGATTGGGATCCCCTTATTAAAGAGATGAGATCCTCTGCCAGAGTAAGCATTTGAGAACTGGAACTGGGCCTGTGTGAGGGGGGCTTAACAGGCACTGATTTAGCAGTTTTGGCTGCTTTAGCCCTGGCAAAGGCCTTAATAGACATGGCTGCAGGAGGCCTAGCAGCACCACGTGCTGGGGTGGAGACATCCAAAGGGATGGTGTCCGATAATTCTAGAGGAACCACATTAGTAGGCAAAACTTCAGAGGCCGATTCAACTAGGGTAGCAGGAGCCTCGGTAGTAGTCATGGATTCGGCTGAAGATTGACCTGTTTGCTCAGTTTCGGTCGAAACCGAGACACTCGTGGTTTGCTTAACCGTGGACCGCGAGTGTCGGTCTTTTTCTTTGCGTTTTTTAACAATTTGAGAAGTCGGAGGATCCGACGGCATAATGTACGCAAAATCTGAGCCGAAAAACTGTTCAGCAAACTCCGACCGACGCCTAAGCGTTCGTCAGTTGAAGGAAGCACAGGCTAAACAGGCTGCTACGTCGTGGTCTGGGCCTAAACAAGGTAAGCAGTAAGAGTGGAAATCTTTATGAGGTATTTGTTTCCCACAAGTTAAACAGTTATTTACTTTTTCTGACATCGGCTGAGGCAAGAAAGAGTCCCCAACGGGGTACTTAGCTTTTTAGAAGTCTTCCAAGTAGTATTCGGTAGTAGTAATCTCTGGATCTGACCGACCGGCACTTGCGAACAGCTTCTGCTTCGGGTGCCACGCGGCAAGAAAGACTGAGGAAAATGGCGTCGGCTGATGCGTTTATACCCGAAGACCAGCAGAGATGACGTCGGGTGAAGTGCGACACCAGCCGAGGCCAGACCCAGACTTTGGAATCCGGCCGACCGAAGGGCTGCCTGACGACAGGACAACCCATTTGTTAGGACTGCAGATGCATCCTTGAAGGACATCTGCACATTCATCATGGCAGTAACTCAAGAAATGAAACACCTCCAAAGGGGATATGGGGAGCAGATTTTCTCTGCAGCAGAGCAGTGGAGAAAAGAATCGGTAAGGTTCAAATCTCTGCCTCAGTCTAAATCAAATTCATCTGAAAAAATTTTAATAGGTATCATCTATGACCTACTAGATGGGGAATATTAGCCCCTTCATAAGGACTGTTCCTTCAGACGCATACAAAAGCATTCTCTATAAACTCCATGTCTCAGTAAAGATGGTTCTCCCATGTCCAGATACAGACAAAAAGAGCATGAATGAACCTTAGTTCATGGTGGCTTGAAGTACTTCACCACAGAAAATTGAAAAAGTGAGTGATCTGAGGAACACAGTCACTGCAGGTGCGCCAGCTATTGGCTGAGACACATATTTATGTCATGTAGACAGAAAGGGCTCTTAGGTAAGTAAAAAGAAGTTATGTACTCACCAGAACATTCCATGTGTGTTGTCCATCTCACCTTCATTCTTTACTGGTTGGGTTCAGAACAGACACTGCTGTATACAAAAGTTCGAGGTCTTCTACTGGCTTGTGGATGTATCCCTATTCCATCATGCCCTAGGAATGCTCCTCAGATCTTGTTTGCTGATAACAGTTACCCAATGGACTATCTCAACACTTTATGTAACAATGAAGAAGGTCAGAGAACATTACTTGCCAGATGTAGCTGCTCGGTCCTCCAGGAGTCAAAGGCTGGGGGAAGGAGGGTGGGATGTAAGAATGAAGGTGAGATGGACAACACACATGGAACATTATGGTGAGTACATAACTTCTTTATGTGATGTTGTCCTATCTTGCCTTCATTCTTCACTGGTTGGGACAGTGTCCCTAGCACCATATTTCTTGGGTGGCTCACGGGAGAATATTATTCAGAACAGTGGACCCAAAAGCAGCCATTTTCCTGGAGGCCAAATCCATTTTGTAATGAGTGATAAAGGTATGAAGCCTTGCCCATGTTGCAGCAGTACAAATGGTATCAATTGGTAGTCTAGCCCGAAAAACAGAAGAAGCTGCTATGGCTCTCATAGAATGACCCTTGACTTTGCCGGGAAGATCCTTGTTGTTAGATTTGTATATAAAAGTAATACAATCTGAAAGCCATTTTGAAAGCATGACCTTAGATACAGGAGCACCTTTCTTAGCTTCTGAAAATGAAACAAATAATTAGGCAGATTTTCTGAAGTCTTTTGTCCTACGCAAGTAGAAACATAACTGTCTATGTACATCCAGTTGGTTTAGCATATATTCTGCCTTGTTGCCATAGTTAGGAAAAAAAACATGGTAGATCTATGGACTGATTCAAATTATACTCCGGGCATACTTTTGGTAGGAAGGATAGGTTTGTTTGAATGGATACTCTGTCTTTGTGGAAAAGCATATAGGGGAGCTTTATCAATAATGCTTGCAGCTCTGAAACCCTTCTGGCAGAAGTGATGGCAATCAAAATAATTGTTTTCCATGTCAAGAACTTTAGATCACAGGATGATTCAGGTTCAAAGGGAGGACGAATTAAACAGCTCAAAACAAAGTTTAGATCCCATGGTGTTAGTGGGGTCTTAATGGGTGTTTTTAACAGAACAGTGCCCTTCAGGAAGGCTTTGCATAGTCTGTGAGACATCAGGTTTTGGGCTAACTTATTTATATGAAAATTGGCTATCGCTGCTAACTGGACTCTAATGGTAGCTGCACTTTGGGCTAAATTATTTATAAGAAAATTGGCTATCGCTGCTAACTGGACTCTAATGGTAGCTGCACCTGCGCCTTCATTAGAAATTCAAGGATAGAAGCTATAGGAGCAGAAAAGGATCAATGTGATTACTTAATGCCCAGGAAGAAAATCCTTTCCATTTGCTCATGTATAGTTTTCTCGTTGAAGCCTTATGAGATGAGATCAAGATACGTTTCACAGATGGAGAAAGGTTGGGGAGCCTGGCTATATTTGGAATCGGAGCAGCCAAGCTGTCAATTTGAGGGTTTGAAGAGAGGGGTGGAGCACTGCCGACGTATGAGTCAGAAGGTCTGGAACTGGGTCCAGAACCCACAGCTCCTTCTGGAGATGAAGGCAAAAGAAGGGGAACCAAATTTGACAAGACCAGTATGGGGCGATGAGAATCAGATTGCTTCCCAATGAGCTGGCTTTCTGAAGAACTTTGAGTATCAAGGGAAATGGAGGGAAGGCATAAAGGAGACCCAAGGGACAATCATGTACAAGTGCATCCCTTGATGACTCCCCAGGAGGGGGGATTAAGGCAAAATAGCTGCTGCATTTGGCATCCATGGATGTGGCAAAAAGACTGCAGCAAGACTGGCCCAATTTGTGGAAAATCATTTCTGCTGCTTCTTGTTTTTGGGACAACTCATGAGGCATCAGAATCACTCTGCAGAATAATACCTATTTTTAATTACTTGTATAAAATTGTTATGATATTTCTCTTATATGTTAAAACAATAAACCTGTTTTGAAAAAAAAAAAAGAATCACTCTGCAGAGTTTGTCTGCTATCACAATGGATTTTCCCGGGATGTGCATTGCTATCAGAAAGTGTTGGGAGGAAGTCGCCCATTGCCATACTCTCAGGGCCTCTCAACAAAGGGGATAGGACCTGGTTCCTCCTTGTTTGTTTATGTACCAAACAACTGACATGTTGTCTGTCTGTATGGCAACAGTTCCAGGCGGAAGAGAGTCCTGAAGTGCCTGCAATGCCAAAAGCACCGCTCTCATCTCAAGTGAGTCTCGTGATTCAGCCATGTGCCTTGGACTGTCCTTCCCAGATAATGCCCCCCCCCCATCCTATCTGGGAGGTGTCCATGGTTACTGTGGGTGAAGGCTGTGGAAGGACAAAGGGTTGACCTGATGTCACTTAACTGGCATGAAGCCACCAGCGAAGGTCTTTTTTGCAGGACTATGTTATCAGAATATGGTGAGACATTTGTAGTTCCTGTAACAACCACTGGGTGAACAGTAGCCACTGCAGCATTCTCATGTGCAGATGTGCTAATGGAACTAAGTTTATCGTTGCTGCCATGGTTCCCAAGACTTTCAGAACTGTTCTGGCCTGTACTTTTCTCTTGAAAAGAAGGTTTACAATTTGATGTCGCAAAACTAAAACTCTTTCTGTAGGAAGTTTTGCCATCATTTTTGTTGTGTCTAGATCTGCCCCTATACAAATGGTACAATGAGATGGCAACAAGGCATATTTTTCCTAATTTATCGTGATTCCTAGGTGACAGCAGAGAAGTAATGTGGTGTCTCTTGTTTTTAGTAGTAGATGCTTGATGGTGGCAGTTAGGAGCCAGTCGTCTAAGTATGAAAACGCTCGGAATCCTAGACGTCTCAAATGAGCCCTGATCACTGCCATACACTTGGTGAACACTCTGGAGGCTGTAGTGAAACCAAAGGGCAGGGCCCGAAACTGGTAATGACTGGCTCTCAGCTGAAAGCGCAGATAACTTCTGGATGGCCTGTCCATCTTTATGTGATAGTAAGCATCCTGAAGGTCTACACAGCACATCCAACTGCCTTTTCCCAGAAAGGGAAGAATCGACTGCAGTATTACCATCTGGAACTTTGTCATCCTTACTAATTCATTTAATCTGCTGAGATCCAAAATGGGCCTCCAGTCCCCTGTTTCCTTTGGCACTAAAAAGAACCTTGAGTAAGTTCCAGATCCTATTTGGTCTGCAGGGACTCTTTGGATGACTCTTTTGTCCAACAACATTTGAATTTCTAGATTTGCCTATTCCCTCTGACTGGGTGGAATGTCCAGGTTGTTTTTTATGTCTGGGATGGGAAGGAAGAAGTACACAGAGTAGCCTCTGGATATAATAGTTTGTACCCACTTTCTTTTGTTATTTCCAGCAAGGCTTTGTGGTACAAAGATAAGTGATCCTCGACTGTCTCCAGAGATGGACAGATGGCCCTCCCTTCAGGAGCGCTGAAAGGGCCTACCACAGAATGAATCAATGGTGCCCTGATTTTCAGACCGCCTGTGCTGTGTGGATGGCGTCTTTCATTAATACTTCTCCCTCTGCCCCTGAGGGAAGAATCACCACATGTGTCTTGAAAAACTCTCTGGGATTTTCAAAACCACATTTTTCCTCCGTTTTGACCTTTTGGATAAGGTCTAGAAGGCAGAGAAAAATGGACTCCTATGGCAGATAGAGTTTTCCTTGCTTGCTCACACCTGGTTAGCATGTCCTTGACTTTCAGCCCAAACAATGACGAGCCATTGAAGGGGGCATTTATAAAGGAAGATTTAAAGGGCTCCGCAAAGTCACACAAGCGCATCCAGGAATGTCTACTCAGGGAAATTTCTGAACCCACTGCTCCACTCACTCCATCTGCTGCATAAGAAATGAGCTTCATGGAGGAGTTAATCACAGAGTTTAAGGTGGAGAGCTGAGAGGAAACTGTGTCTGATACCCCTGCAGCTACTGTACCTTGGAGAGCATCTCCTAGCTCCTTTAGGAGAGCTCTTTGTAGCCTAGTAAAGTGTGTCAGATAATTCAGCGCTCTGAGTGCAAAAGTTGCTGAAGAGAACATGCACTTCCCATATCTGTCCATCACACGAGACTCCTTGTTCAGTGGATGAACAGATGAGGATGTCTCAGAAAGTTCCTTTTTGGTGGCTGCCACCGCCACCACCACAGCATCTACTGGAACACCCTTAGTAAGGAAATCTTTATCTGAAGGTGCTGTGATAAACTTGTTTGGCCTTCGAGGAACAGGTTCCACTGCTTCTGGAGACTCTCACACCTTTCGACTAACTAATTCCATGAGCTCGTCGAAAGGCGGAGACACCCCAGTGGTGGAAGGGTGAGACCCAAAGGCTTTCGGGTATACAGACTCCTCCTCAGAAGGGTTGATGGACTTCCAGCCACCTCTCTGCTTAAGAATTTCCAGGATGTCTGCAAATGAGACATCCTCAGAGGGCAACCGTGGTGACCCTTTTGACTCATTAAGGTCTGTATCAGAAGTGACTGACTCCTCTGGGTAGTCTAACTGCTTCCTCTTGGAAAATCTCTTATGAGGGACTTCTTCAGAAGGGTATTCTGGAGAGGTTTCAGAAGAGAGGGGTTCACCTGATGGGGTATCCTGAGGCCTAAGGTCTCTGCGTGTCTGTGGATGGTGTGATGATGAGACAGATGCTGGTGCCATTGGGGGAAGAATGTCAGGACCCAAGAGTGGAGCTGTCTGTGGAGAAAGCACTCTCCTCATTACTTCGAAAGTCCCCCTGCCCTGATCCAATGATACTTCTGTCTCCGAAGAGCCAGAAGGGATCCCTGGAACCTAGGGGGTTGGCTCTGAGGCCAATGTTGGAGTCAAGCTCACCCGCGCCAAAACCCCGAGAGGCAAGTTCAGATCCGACAAATGACCAGTTCTACTCCCCTCCTCGACCTGAGAGCGACGGCTCCTAGACTCCTCGAGTTCAGACAGAACAGAGGATATCACAGCAGATGTCAGGCTCGAAGAACCCGGAATAGGTCTTGGAGCGGACGGTTCCACTGCGATAGGTTCTAGACATTCCAGCTCCGAGGTCCCAGGTCGGCTCACAGGAGGAATCGATGTCGAAAGGGAGGTCCTGGTCAGTTCTGAATCCTTCTGGGTTGGGGCCGATAGCAGTTTGGCCGGTGCTGGTGTCCTTAAAAAGTCTGAGCACCACCCGATTCACATCATTAGCATCAGAAAGACTCCTGGAGGACTGACAGGAGGGGGCAGGAGATCTGACCAGTTGTAATAGAGCTGACCTTAGGGGAGACCGGTACCAATTCCATGGACCAACTCTGTAATTCAAATTCTATCAGCACTGTTACTTATGGAGCCGATGATGGAGATTTTTTGGGCCCAACAATCTTCGGGTCCAGAGAAACAACTTTGGTCAGATTTTTTGCTGGCTCCGATTGGCCAGAAGAAGGAGATGACCTTTTCCCAGATTTGTCAGACTTGGATGAAGGAGACTGGGTCAATTTAGAAGTGTCTTGACCTTCTTCTAATGCTTCAGTGAAGGGGGACTTCAGTAAATCTCTCACTATAAGCTTGTTCTTCCTTTAAAGCAGCACTCTAGAACTGAAAGAGTGGCAAATAGAACAGGTTTCTTGCAGATGCAAAGCCCCAAAACAGTATACACAGTGTGTCCATCTGTGATGGACATTTTCTGATTACACTTCCCACACTTTTTGAACCCAGAGGGTTTGGTTTCCTTATGTTCCTTAGAAATAATCAGTCTACTAACAGACAACAATAACAAGTACAAGAAAGGGTGCACAAACTATTCAACAGTCTAATACACAAAACTAAGTTATCACTACACTATATATAAAACATTTTTTTGTTAAAACAAGAAGAAGAAGAAAAAAACCT
Source organism: Protopterus annectens (assembly GCF_019279795.1). Classification (NCBI taxonomy): domain Eukaryota; kingdom Metazoa; phylum Chordata; order Ceratodontiformes; family Protopteridae; genus Protopterus; species Protopterus annectens. The sequence continues at coordinate 595,235,874 of NC_056727.1, read as the reverse complement.
TAACATTAGAAAAAAAGGGGAATGGGTGGCAGTTCTCTAACTGAAATGAAGCTGCATAGTCAAAAGGGAGGGAGGAAGGAAGAAGATAGCCCTCTAACTCAAACGAGCTGCCAAATTTGGTTAGGAAGAAGTAACAGGAGCAATAAACTTCTTTACAACACTCTCTAAATTAAATGAGTGTGTAAAAGGCAAGGTAAAGGATGGAAAAGAAAGCCCTCTAACTAGAAATGGGGTTTAAACACTAAATTTAAGCTGGGATAGGGAGTAACACAGGCCTAGCGAAGAAAAACAATGGCCAGAAACAAAGCAGAACAGTAAACTCACTAACTAGATTACTACTAAAATGTTAATTGTTAACTCTTTAAGCACCCAAAACATCAAGTATATCAACAATAAGAAAGCAAAAATTTCCAACTTAGCCCGAGCCAAAATGGAAGCATCCAATCTGTTTAGCGGCAAACGAGATCTGGGAAGCATTCCTAGGGCATGAAGGGATAGGGATACAGCCACAAGCCAGTGGAAGACCTTGAGCTTTTGTATATGGCAGAGTCAGAACTGAGAATCAGTTCCAAACCCAACCAGTGAAGAATGAAGGCAAGATAGGACATCACATTATTTCTTTCTAGGAATTGCAGAAGTTGGATCAGTAAGAGTGGGTTAAGTATCCTTGTTGTGACAGAAAAGAAGAAAAGGATGCATTGTATTCTGTTAAGGATCACAGGGATGAGTCAGAAGATAAGTTGTCCAAAATTTACAAAAGCAGCACACTTACACTTAACCCTAATTTATAAAGTCCCCAAATGCTGTTATGTACAATCAGTACACTGAAATCCTTTCAGGAACTCTTTAATATTAAAAATGAGTATGCTGAAAATACACTGTAGATAAGATGTCACCACATGAACACTCACAGCACCTGCCTACTGAATGCACAAGCATGGCAAAAAATCCTGTCAGTATCCCTTTTAAATAAATTTAGATCGACAAAAAATGGCAGCTAAATAGTCATGGACTGAACACAAGCAGTCCATACCCCGTAACTGCTTAAGCCATACACTGAATCATGTCAGAAATCTTTAGATGTAAAATTTTAGCCGGACAGGAATAATGGCAGTGAAGTTGTCACTGCATGCACATTCAGCACACATACTCTGTAAATGCACAAGAATACATTAAAAAAACTCATCAGCAGCCCTTAAAATTAAAATTAGACTAACAGAACAAATGGCAAGCAAGATGGAGCAGAGTGAATGTAAGCAGTACCACACCCCATAAATGCACAAGCAATACACTAAATCATGTCAGGAACCTTCTGTAGAAAAGTAGTCTGATAGGACAAAATAGCAGGTACGTTGTCACAGTGTGAACAGAAGTAATACATTTCCCATAAAAAGAAATAGTGGATTGACAATATGTCAGATTCCTTTATTAAAATTAGTCCGACATAGA